>NC_041340.1:574582-577082 GCF_004354835.1 Perca flavescens | reverse complement strand
TGAAAAAAACACCAAAAATATTGACAACCGCCAAAAATGTTGAAAAAAAACACAAAAAGGGTCAAGTCAACTTTATTGTCAATTCTGCAACATGTGCCAGACATGCAGAGTATAATATAAAGGAGAAGAAATATATACAATACAGTAATACATTCTATAAAGTGCACATGTATGAGGCAGAATCAAACAGTACAGAAAACTAAAGATGAAGGTATTTGAAATGTGCAATATAAATATAAATATAAATATAAAGGAGCAGTTTGGACTCGGGAGGAGACAACCAGAGTTAAGTCATCTTTAGATCAATCTGCGGAATATATTTTTCAAAATGCAAAATGAGAGAAAACAGAAATATCCGTCATCATGCTGCACAGATGATCAATTAAATGAAAGTATTTGTGATGTATTTAGGCACAATAATAGATGAAGAGTAGCTTAAAGTGTTCATCAATCATACATCAAATAAAACACACACACACACACACACACACACACACACACACACACACACACACACACACACACACACACACACACACGTACGCACGTATGTGAATAAATGGATCACCGAATTGGTTTATTTTTAGCCCAGAAAACATGTTCTTCCCTCAGTGGCTTATTTCGATATATTAAGCCACTACAGATATGACTACATTATTTTGACCATATGTGCTAATGTGAAAACTGCGTGAGGATACATGCGCGTGTGTGTTTATGAGTGTGTTGGCTGTGTGTGGTGTATTTGGCCTGCTGCACTAATCTTCTGAGCCAGTGTATGAGAGCTGCAGTAATGATAGTTTGTATATGAAATATGTTTGGTGGGCTAATCAGAGTTCTGCGGTGCTGTTGTATCGGCAACTTTAGATCAATCTCTCTCGTTCGCTCGCTTAGTAAACCGCGGCGGAGGTGGGTGGGCATCTGCGCGAGTGTGTGTAATGTAACCCTATTTGTGTCAAGGGAAACTCCACATGTCAGAGCACCCTCAGTCAAACGTCCAGCAAAAGAACATCTCCGGACATGCAGCTGGTAGGAACCAACATTTGTGCTTTATCATAATAAAATAAAGACGTTTTAATACAGAATGAAATAGTAGTGAACAGCTCTGAACCCACCGCCGCTGTCCAATCAGAGAGCGGTACGGAGAGCCGTCCCGTCCCGTCTGATACCGGTCCACACGCTCGTCCTGACGGGGATCAAAGTAGACCATGTCTTTAATCAGCTGATGGGTGTCCAACACGACGTCCTGAGGGGATAATTAGGAATCTGCTGCTGCTGGAGAGTTAAGGTATCTCACACACACACACACACACACACACACACACACACACACACACACACACACACACACACACTGCTGGAGAGTTAATGTCTAATGTGTAATCATCTCTGACTCACTCTCTGCTGTTTGACTTCTGAGCAGAGCAGGAAGGCGTGGGACAATCAAGGCTCCTCTAAACTAAAGATAGTGTGTGTCTGTGTGTGTTTGTGTGTGTCTCTGTGTGTGTTCTTGTTTAACTATATTTGTGGGGCCAAAATGCTGGACCCCACAAGTTTAAAGGGCTGTTTGAGGGTTAAGACTTGGTTTTAGGATTAGGGATAGAATTTAGGGTGAGGGTGGTTAGGTTAGACATTTAGTTGTGATGGTTAAGGTTAGGGTAAGGGTTAGGTTAGGCATTTAGTTGTGATGGTTAAGGTTAGGGTAAGGGTTAAGGTTAGGCATTTAGTTGTGATGGTTAAGGTTAGGGTAAGGGTTTTAGGCATTTAGTTGTGATGGTTAAGGTTAGGGTAAGGGTTAAGGTTAGGCATTTAGTTGTGATGGTTAAGGTTAGGGTAAGGGTTAAGGTTAGGCATTTAGTTGTGATGGTTAAGGTTAGGTTAAGGGTTAAGGTTAGGCATTTAGTTGTGATGGTTAAGGTTAGGGTAAGGGTTAAGGTTAGGCATTTAGTTGTGATGGTTAAGGTTAGGGTAAGGGTTAAGGTTAGGCATTTAGTTGTGATGGTTAAGGTTAGGGTAAGGGTTAAGGTTAGGCATTTAGTTGTGATGGTTAAGGTTAAGGTTAGGCATTTAGTTGTGATGGTTAAGGTTAGGGTAAAGATAGAGCCACAAACCTGTGTGTATGCGTCTGCGTGTGTGTGTGTCTGTTTATATGTGTGTGTGTGTATCTTTGTGTGTGTGTGTGTGTGTGTGTGTGTGTCTCTATGTGTGTGTGTGTCTCTGTGTCTGTGTGTATCTCTGTGTTTGTGTGTGTGTGTCTCTGTGTGTGTGTGTGTCTCTGTGTTTGTGTATGTCTCTGTGTGTGTATCTGTGTTTGTGTGTATCTGTGTGTGTGTATCTCTGTGTGTGTGTGTCTCTATGTGTGTGTGTCTCTGTGTGTGTGTGTATCTCTGTGTTTGTGTGTGTGTCTCTGTGTGTGAGTGTGTGTGTCTCTGTGTTTGTGTATGTCTCTGTGTGTGTGTGTGTGTCTCTATGTGTGTGTGTATCTGTGTGTGTGTATCTCTGT
>NC_041340.1:562082-569582 GCF_004354835.1 Perca flavescens | reverse complement strand
ACACACACACACAAACAGACAAACAGACACACACACACACACACACACACACACACACACACACACACACACACACACACACGGACACAAACAAACACACACACACACACACACACACACACACACACACACACACACACACACACACACACACAGACAGACAAACAAACAGACAGACACACACACACACACACACACACACACACACACACACACACACACACACACACACACACACACACACACACACTCACACACACACACATGTTCCAACCAAACCAACAGGAGCCCCGAAGTCGAGTCCTGAGGAACACCGAGCTTCTCTTCTCTCTCTCTCTCTCTCCATCTTTGTTTCACATTTCTTTCATTCTCTCTTTTCCAGGTTTTTTTCTTTTGTCTCTTATGTGAGACTGTTTTTCTTGTATTTCTTTTCCAGTGCAATTCATTTTGATTTTATTCAGAGTGTCAAATCATAAGAGAAGTTATCTTAGGACAGCTGACAGATCGAGACCACGCTCTCATTTACACATTACTCATTTACAGAGACTCAACATTTCCTCCAATGAGTAATTGCCGGCAATTGTATTTTCTGTCCAAGGCAAGAGACAACGTCTCCACCTGGGAGGGGCCAAGTTTAGGGCCGAGGCCTTGTGTGCCTGTGTGCCTGTTGTTGCACTATTGAATGTTTGTCGGAGCATTTGGCTGTTGTGCAGACTTTGTCCTGCATGGATGTGCACGACATCGTCTCTTGTTAAGCGGCAACAACTGTGCCTGAAGTGAAGTGAAGCCAAAGTGAAGCAGATAAGATTAGATTAGATTCAACTTCATTGTCATTGCAAAAGTAAAGACAACAAGTACAACAAAATGCAGTTTTACATCTAACCAGTAGTGCAATCAATAAAAAAACAATTCTTTATAGCAGTGCTTAAAAAAGATATAAAACACAGAATGCAGTATGATCATGTTAGCCCATTATTAAGTGCATTAGCAAATAAAGTGCATTTTATTTATTTTATTTATTCTTTTGTGCTATTTTATTTTTTCATTTTTTATTTTATTTATTTAGTATTTTTTATTTTATTGTTCATATGCTATTCATGTGGATTTGCTTTTTTATCATCCTGTTTGTGATGTATGTGAATGTTGTGTGTGATTTATCTATCTATCTATCTATCTATCTATCTATCTATCTATCTATCTATCTATCTATCTATCTATCTATCTATCTATCTATCTATCATAGGGTTCTGAGAAATCAGACAGTCCATAGTCCATTTAATAGTAGAGACAGAATGCATTATGACCATATATAGTGCATTGTTGAGGTGTAGGTGTAATAAAGTGCACAGTGATCAGAGGTAGTCAGACAGTCCATAGTCCATGTGCAAAAGGAGAGGGGGCAGAGCGGGGGCAGGGGCTAGTGTTGGGTCTTGGTGTTGAGCAGCACCATGTAAGTTAACATACACAACACAACACAACAGTTCTGCTGTCAGTTATATAAAACAACAATAACACATGTAAGACTTTTAAAAGACTGCGTAGTGAGTGTTTGTGAAGAGGAGTCAATAATGCAGCTAGAAGTTCTTTTTTTATACAGGTATAACATTGTGGAATAATCTGCTGCTTTCCCTCAAAATTGTAAATACCAGAGGGGCTTTCAGACACAAGGTTAAGGCTTTTTTATGGAATAGAGTAGCCAATATTTTTTAATTAGAGTAGACTGATTGTTTCATGTGATTTATGATCCTCTGAATTTAGAATGCTTTTAAACCTTGTATGATCTGTATTATATGTTATTGTCTTTGACCTGAAATAGGTCTTTGTTATGTGTTGCATGTTTTAACACCAAGGACCATGTTGGAAATAAGTGTTTACACTTTAACATGCTATCCTTTGGATTCTGTTGTTTGTCAAATCCAAAATAAATCAAATCAAAAATCAAAAAAAAAGAGAGGAAGAACTACGAAGAACTAACAGCAAGTACTAGGTCAAGGAATTGGAATTGGAATTGTTGGGTCTTTGTAAATTACAGAGTGTGGTCTAGACCTACTCTATCTGTAAAGTGTCCTGAGATAACTCTTGTTATGATTTGACACTATAAATAAAATTGAATTGAAGGCCCGGTCTACATTAGGCGTCAGGTATTGCACGGAGACGCTTAGGCTCAACACATTGTTCATTGCAGTATTCTCCGAAACACCAGAGGGGCTTACAATCAAAATAATCTGTAATTAAGGAAGACGTAGAGAAGAAGAGAGTGAAAATTAAGCAAAGCAGGCTGACAGTTGACAACTAAAATCTCCCAAAAACACCCATATGAGTTGTTTGTTTAAGCCGCAATTACGACCCATATTTACATTCACAAACATTATTATTAATGCTATATTATTAGATACATTTTTTGTAAATATACATAATATTTGTTAAAATATTCCAACTTTCTCTGTATCTTTCTCTCTTTCCTGCTGCATCATCTCTTCTCTGTCTGCCTCCTGTTGTTTTCTTATTTATCACCATCAGTAATATCTCTCACCTCTCCCCCCTGAGCCTCCTTGCCTCCCTCCCTCCCTCCCCTCATTAACAGGGAGACCTGATGGATGTCGAGGCGCGGCCTGGCTTGCCCTCGACATCTTTCTCGCCCCTGTTGCTCTGCGAAGGAAACCCCTTGCCTCTCGGCGGGAGCGCCAGTCGGAGTGGCCGTTTGGTTTCCACCGGGGCCACCTGCCATCTGCCTCTAACCCCACCCGTCCCGTCCTGCCGCCCGGTGACACCCAACATAGCCACAACACGAGGTGATGATGGGATGGATACCTGCTGAGTTTCCTAAAAAGAAAACATGGGATGCTCAAAGTAAAAAATGCTACAGGAGAGTTGAGATGTTGTGCAGGATTCTGGATGAATCTGTGGATTATCTTCTGGATGAATGGATTAGTTGTTGCTTTTTTTGATGTTTTCTCAAAAATTGGCACATCTAGTTTCAACAACCAAGATGATGACGGTGAAATTGTCAAACTCTTGGCTCCTTAACCATGCTCCACATACCAACGGATGACGTAACCGTTGCTATGTCTGTTAATTTTACAGTTTAAAGTGCCCATATTATGAAAAAAAAATTTTCTGGGATTTGGGGTGTTATTTTGTGTCTCTGGTGCTTCCACACGCATACAGACTTTGAATAAATCCATCCATGGTGTTCTGAGTGAGATACGGTTTCTGAATGTGTCCTGCCTTCAGTCTCCTGGTGAGCTGGTCTAAATCTGCATGGCTTTTTACGTCATTAGTCGAAACAAGCTGGCTAGGGGGCTAACCGTTAGCATGCTACCTCGTTCTCAATGGCAGACACTGCTACAACACAGTAGTTCACCATAATCTCCAAAAGAACTACTTCCATGTCCCTGTTCTGCAGGTATTCCACGCTAAGTGTGAAGTGTGTCCTCGTTTAGAAGAAGTCTCCCGGCTAATCCTGCCTTGTACTGACTGAAGAGAAACAGCTAGCTAGCTCATGTAGTCTTACCTAGCTACTGAGCATGTAGTCCTTACCTAGCTACTGAGCATGTAGTCCTTACCTAGCTACTGAGCATGTAGTCTTACCTAGCTACTGAGCATGTAGTCTTACCTAGCTACTGAGCATGTAGTCTTACCTAGCTACTGAGCATGTAGTCCTTACCTAGCTACTGAGCATGTAGTCCTGTAGTCTTACCTAGCTACTGAGCATGTAGTCTTACCTAGCTACTGAGCATGTAGTCCTTACCTAGCTATTGAGCATGTAGTCTTAGCTACTGAGCATGTAGTCTTACCTAGCTACTGAACATGTAGTCCTTACCTAGCTACTGAGCATGTAGTCTTACCTAGCTACTGAGCATGTAGTCCTTACCTAGCTACTGAGCATGTAGTCTTACCTAGCTACTGAGCATGTAGTCTTACCTAGCTACTGAGCATGTAGTCTTACCTAGCTACTGAGCATGTAGTCTTAACTAGCTACTGAGCATGTAGTCTTACCTAGCTACTGAGCATGTAGTCCTTACCTAGCTACTGAGCATGTAGTCTTACCTAGCTACTGAACATGTAGTCCTTACCTAGCTACTGAACATGTGCCACTGCCAACAAAGATGTTACAGCAGTGAGAGGTCTCACTCTGTAACCTAAAACAGAGACCTGAACACAGGGTGAAAAGAGGAGCTGCAGCAATGTGCAGTACAACAGAACAAGAAAAGAGCATAATATGGGCACAGAAGTTCAAACTGTTATCCCTCCTGTTGTCCTCGGGTCTATTTGACCCATTTTTTTTTAAGTTTCTATATCAGAAATTTGGGTTTATTTCCACCAAATTGTCAAAGAAACATAGATGGTTCCCTATAGAACCATTACTCTTCACAGATAAAATCAATGATCAGTTCACTACTTTTTTGAAATTTTGTAACATACATTACAAAAGAAGCTTAAAAATGAAAAAAATGCGTGAAAAATAATCGCTTAAAAAAATTGACAAAAACGTTGAAAAATTGCTGAACAAAATCAACAAAAACATTTTAAAAAATCGCTGAAAAAAATCGCCACAAACATCAGAAAAATCACTGAAAATAATCAACAAAAAAGTCCCAAAAAATCGCTGCAAAAATCGAGAAGTGTGTTTTCGGGAAAAGTGTCGATCCAAGAACAACAAAAGGTTGAAAACAACTTTTCATTTCAAATTTTGACCCAAAAAAAAAACTAAAAGTTGCTTGTCGGTTGAGGGTTAACTCTGTGTCCTGCTGTCAGTGTTTGAGTCTGAAGCTGCTGCTGATGATGATGATGATGATGATGATGATGCAGATGACCAGAACAGTCATTATCATTCACTATACACTCCCACAATCCTCTGCTCCAACTCCAATTACCGTGTGATTGTATGCTTGGCACGAGAAACATCATTACCAGGCTGCGTCTCTGCCAACACAACACCGCGCTCGCTGTTTGTGTCGAGTCGATCGGAAACGCAAACACAACAACAACGGCGACACAAACACAAACAGCGTTGTGTTTATCGGGCTCAGAGGCAGCGCGGCAGCTCCACGCTCCCGCGAGGACGCCGCCGTTCGCTGTAAATGGCGGCGATGACGGCACTTCTCTCTGTTA
This sequence comes from Perca flavescens, assembly GCF_004354835.1. Taxonomy (NCBI): domain Eukaryota; kingdom Metazoa; phylum Chordata; class Actinopteri; order Perciformes; family Percidae; genus Perca; species Perca flavescens. The sequence continues at coordinate 564,467 of NC_041340.1, read as the reverse complement.
AGGCTGCTAAGAGCGTACGCTTTGTGGTGTGGACGAGAGGAATTATGGGAGAGCACGCCAAGAGAGACCCAGGGGAGGCATGGAAGTGTGTGTGTGTGTGTGAGTGTGTGTGTGTTATCGTTTCTCTTTTGTTAAAAACACACACTGAAGATATGTGCTCGTTAGAGGCTGTTAGTGTGCAGGATGGTTGGGGGGGGGAAGGTGTGTGTGAGAAACTTTCTCATTACAACAACGAGCCAACTGATATCGTGTGGTAACTAGAAAGCTCTCCGGTGATACATGTGGTCTGAATGCAGCCTCCCTCCCGAGGAATCCCATTTCAGGTCTGGTTCTGTGGGCCTTCGTGACCATAGGCGAGGGAAGGAAAGGGGAACTGACCGGTACATCGAGGGCTTTTACCTTCTGGCTCCGCTCTTCTCTTAGGCCGGTGTAGTGTATTTGGTAGCGATGCTGTAATGCTGTGTTGAGAGGAATCCGCCGACACTGTTTCTTGATTATAAAGGTTTATTTACATCAAAGAAATCAGCATCAATGTACAAGCCCTGCAGAGCTTGGAGAGGACCTGTTTTCCCAATTCACCAGTGGTCCTCTGGCTTTCTTTGTTTGAACATGGTGTATATTCTATAATGTGTGTAACAAAGATGGGGGAGGAAACAATACTTTGACCAATGGCTATCATCCGTTTGGAACCAAACCAACAAGGGCATCCCTAATTCTTTCCACATGTTTCCAGAGAAGTGTCCAGCGAATGTAGGCTAAAGTTCATACGAGTTTCTTTGTTACCAAAAACTTGATTTCGGCTCCCATGGTAACAGGTTAGAGTTTACACCAGGGGTGTCAAACTCATTTTCACTAAGGGCCACACTGGAAAAAGAGAATCACACCAAGGGCCAGACATGTAGAGTTTATTGACGTGCTTTTGTTACTGCATGTCACTTCTTTTTTTTTTTTTTTTTTTATTTTGGTAGCTTTTTTCCTAATTTTTCTTGTTTTTGTTCCGACTTTTTTGTAGCTTTCTCAGACATTTGTCACCTTTTTGTAAATTTGTTGCTTTTTCCGACATTTTTGTACGCTTTTTGTCGCATTTTGCACATTTTTTATTAATAAGGGAAATAATTCCACTAATTAACCCTGACAAGGCACACCTGTGAAGGTAAAACCATTTCAGGTGACTACCTCATGAAGCTCATTGAGAGAACACCAAGGGTTTGCAGAGTTATCAAAAATAGCAAAGGGTGGCTACTTTGAGGAATCTAAAATATAAGACATGTTTTCACTTATTTCACACTTTTTTGTTAAGTACATAATTCCATATGTGTTCATTCATAGTTTTGATGCCTTCAGTGAGAATCTACAATGTAAATAGTCATGAAAATAAAAAGGAAACACATTGAATGAGAAGGTGAGTCCAAACTTTTGGCCTGTTCTGTAAATATAAGTATAAATATATTTTGGGAGCCAAAATATAAACAGACACGCCATGCAGCCAGTGTGCAGGAGACCTTATCGTCAAAACCAAGTCTAGTGACATTCAACACAACTAAAGGAGGCAGCTGTGAGAGCAGCCTAAGTGACTGATTGGTCCAGTTCTGGGAGAGAAACAAGCTGTCGATACAAAGTGGATCCACTGGGTTCACCTTCCACGACAGGACTGGTTAACATCATCTCCACGCACACAGACACACACATGGAGACACTTTCAGACACACAAACACACACACAGACACACACATGGAGACACTTTCAGACACACAAACACACACACAGACACACACGCACACAGACACACACATGGAGACACTTTCAGACACACAGACACACACACACAGACACAGACGCACACAGACACACACATGGAGACACTTTCAGACACACAAACACACACATGGAGACATGGAGACACTTTCAGACACACACACACACACACACACAGTGTGTGTGTGTCTGTCTGTCTGTCTGTGTGTGTGTGTGTGTGTGTGTGTGTGTCTATGTGTGTTTGTGTCTGTATTTGTGTGCCTGTGTCTGTATGTCTCTGTGTGTGTGTCTGTGTGTGTGTGTGGCTGTGTCTATTTGTCTCTGTGTGTGTCAGTGTATATTTGTGTCTATGTGTGTGTGTGTATGTGTGTGTGTGTGTGTGTGTGTGTGTGTCTGTGTGTGTGTGTGTGTGTGTGTGTGTGTGTGTGTGTGTGTGTGTATTATTTGCGTCTATGTGTGTGTGTGTGTGTGTGTTTGTGTATTTGTGTGTGTGTGTGTGTGTGTGTGTGTGTGTGTGTGTGTGTGTGTGTGTGTGTGTATATTTACGTCTATGTGTGTGTGTCTGTATGTGTGTCTGTATGTGTGTGTGTGTGTGTCTGTATGTGTGTCTGTGTGTGTGTGTGTGTGTGT
>NC_041340.1:554582-557082 GCF_004354835.1 Perca flavescens | reverse complement strand
GTACTCTGTTACAAGGTAGAGTACTAATACCACACTGGTACAGTACTCTGCTACAAGGTATAGTACTAATACCACACTGGTACAGTACTTTGTTACAAGGTAGAGTACTAATACCACACTGGTACAGTGCTCTGTTACAAGGTAGAGTACTAATGCCACACTGGTGCAGTGCTCTGTTACAAGGTGAGTACTAATGCCACACTGGTACAGTGCTCTGTTACAAGGTATAGTACTAATGCCACACTGGTACAGTGCTCTGTTACAAGGGTAGAGTACTAATACCACACTGGTAGAGTGCTCTGTTACAAGGTAGAGTACTAATACCACACTGGTACAGTACTCCGTTACAAGGTATAGTACTAATACCACACTGGTACAGTACTCTGTTACAAGGTAGAGTACTAATACCACACTGGTACAGTACTCACAGTACTATGTTACAAGGTAGAGTACTAATACCACACTGGTACAGTACTCTGTTACAAGGTAGAGTACTAATACCACACTGGTACAGTGCTCTGTTACAATGTATAGTACTAATACCACACTGGTACAGTGCTCTGTTACAATGTATAGTACTAATACCACACTGGTACAGTGCTCTGTTACAAGGTGAGAGTACTAATACCACACTGGTACAGTGCTCTGTTACAAGGTATAATACTAATACCACACTGGTACAGTGCTCTGTTACAAGATAGAATACTAATACCACACTGGTACAGTGCTCTGTTACAAGATATAATACTAATACCACACTGGTACAGTGCTCTGTTACAAGGTAGAATACTAATACCACACAGGTACAGTAGTCTGTTACAAGGTGAATACTAATACCACACTGGTACAGTACTCTGTTACAAGGTGTAATACTAATACCACTCTGGTACAGTGCTCTGTTACAAGGTGAGTACTAATACCACTCTGGTACAGTGCTCTGTTACAAGGGTGAGTACTAATGCCACACTGGTACAGTGCTCTGTTACAAGGGTGAGTACTAATGCCACTCTGGTACAGTGCTCTGTTACAAGGTGAGTACTAATGCCACACTGGTACAGTGCTCTGCTACAAGGTATAGTACTAATACCACACTGTTACAGTGCTCTGTTACAAGGTGAGTACTAATGCCACACTGGTACAGTGCTCTGTTACAAGGTGAGTACTAATGCCACACTGGTACAGTGCTCTGTTACAAGGTATAATACTAATGCCACACTGGTACAGTGCTCTGTTACAAGGTGAGTACTAATACCACACTGGTACAGTACTCTGTTACAAGGTGGAGTACTAATACCACTCTGGTACAGTGCTCTGTTACAAGGTGCAGAGTACTAATACCACACTGGTACAGTACTCTGTTACAAGGTGAGTACTAATACCACACTGGTACAGTACTCTGTTACAAGGTAGAGTACTAATACCACACTGGTACAGTACTCTGTTACAAGGTAGAGTACTAATACCACACTGGTACAGTACTCTGTTACAAGGTAGAGTACTAATACCACACTGGTACAGTACTCTGTTACAAGGTAGAGTACTAATACCACACTGGTACAGTACTCTGTACCAGATAATGATAGTGTGAACTGAAAGACATGTTAGCATGAACTTAGCTCTCTTTATGGTTAACCATAACGTTAGTTCCCTTTAGCCAGCGAGCTATAAGGCTATTGAGAATGAGGACATACGTCCACCATTTTGGGATCCTACGCTAAAGGTTGCCAGGGGCAACAGTGTCAGAGCGACACAGACACGGAGCTGGAAAAGACGGCTCAAGGAATTATCATTAAGGCGTTTTGTTCTCTTAATACATCCATGGTTTAAACAGAGAAATTACGAGAAAATTAAGAAGAAGGCAGCAAAAGAAAAGGGCCCTTACAGGGACAAACTAATAGGAAACAACAATCTCTGAAACTGGTCCAGTTTAATCAGTTAGTGTCAGTTAGTGTCCACTAAAAGTTCAGTTTTTGCCGCTGACAGACTCAGATTATTATTCTAAGTGTCTGACAACATTATGAAAGGATCCCTACAGAGATAGACCTTTTAGTTAAAGAGTAAGATCCTCATGAAACAGCCCCGAAATCACGATCACCAAACTCCACCAGACTCCATGTAAATAATCAGGACTTTTATCATCGTAAAACACACTTCATTCAAAGTGGACAGAAACTAAATAAAACTACCAAAAGCCGTCTTGGTTCATCTTTCCACTGTTCCAACAATCACCACTCTGGTTTGGTTGAAATAAACCCTTAATTCACCCATTTACATGTGGAAATATGCTGGCTCTATACACGCTAAAAGTACTGACTATTTACATGGAGTCTGGTGGAGTTTGGTGATGGTGATTTCGGGCCTGTTTCATGTTAAACTAAAAGGTCTATCTCTGTAGGGATCCTTTCCAGTCAGTGTGGTGTCTCTGTGCTGGACCAGAGGAAGGTCCTTTCTTCTAATTGCAGCCACCCAAGAAATCCGATGTCTCCTTGTCACATTGGAG
>NC_041340.1:502082-549582 GCF_004354835.1 Perca flavescens | reverse complement strand
CAAGCTCAGTAGCTAGGTAAGGACTACATGCTCAGTAGCTAGGTAAGGACTACATGCTCAGTAGCTAGGTAAGGACTACATGCTCAGTAGCTAGGTAAGGACTACATGTTCAGTAGCTAGGTAAGACTACATGCTCAGTAGCTAGGTAAGGACTACATGCTCAGTAGCTAGGTAAGGACTACATGCTCAGTAGCTAGGTAAGACTACATACTCAGTAGCTAGGTAAGGACTACATGCTCAGTAGCTAGGTAAGGACTACATGTTCAGTAGCTAGGTAAGACTACATACTCAGTAGCTAGGTAAGGCTACATGCTCAGTAGCTAGGTAAGACTACATGCTCAGTAGTTAGGTAAGACTACATGCTCAGTAGCTAGGTAAGACTACAAGCTCAGTAGCTAGGTAAGACTACATGCTCAGTAGCTAGGTAAGACTACATACTCAGTAGCTAGGTAAGGACTACATGCTCAGTAGCTAGGTAAGGACTACATGCTCAGTAGCTAGGTAAGACTACATGCTCAGTAGCTAGGTAAGACTACAAGCTCAGTAGCTAGGTAAGACTACATGCTCAGTAGCTAGGTAAGACTACATGCTCAGTAGCTAGGTAAGACTACATGCTCAGTAGCTAGGTAAGACTACATGCTCAGTAGCTAGGTAAGGACTACATGCTCAGTAGCTAGGTAAGGACTACATGCTCAGTAGCTAGGTAAGACTACATGCTCAGTAGCTAGGTAAGACTACATGCTCAGTAGCTAGGTAAGACTACAAGCTCAGTAGCTAGGTAAGACTACATGCTCAGTAGCTAGGTAAGGACTACATGCTCAGTAGCTAGGTAAGACTACATGCTCAGTAGCTAGGTAAGACTACAAGCTCAGTAGCTAGGTAAGGACTACATGCTCAGTAGCTAGGTAAGGACTACATGCTCAGTAGCTAGGTAAGGACTACATGCTCAGTAGCTAGGTAAGGACTACATGTTCAGTAGCTAGGTAAGACTACATGCTCAGTAGCTAGGTAAGACTACAAGCTCAGTAGCTAGGTAAGACTACATGCTCAGTAGCTAGGTAAGACTACATACTCAGTAGCTAGGTAAGACTACATGCTCAGTAGCTAGGTAAGGCTACATACTCAGTAGCTAGGTAAGACTACATACTCAGTAGCTAGGTAAGGCTACATGCTCAGTAGCTAGGTAAGACTACATGCTCAGTAGTTAGGTAAGACTACATGCTCAGTAGCTAGGTAAGACTACAAGCTCAGTAGCTAGGTAAGACTACATGCTCAGTAGCTAGGTAAGACTACATACTCAGTAGCTAGGTAAGGCTACATGCTCAGTAGCTAGGTAAGACTACATACTCAGTAGCTAGGTAAGGACTACATGCTCAGTAGCTAGGTAAGACTACATGCTCAGTAGCTAGGTAAGGCTACATACTCAGTAGCTAGGTAAGACTACATACTCAGTAGCTAGGTAAGGCTACATGCTCAGTAGCTAGGTAAGGACTACATGTTCAGTAGCTAGGTAAGACTACATGCTCAGTAGCTAGGTAAGACTACAAGCTCAGTAGCTAGGTAAGACTACATGCTCAGTAGCTAGGTAAGACTACATACTCAGTAGCTAGGTAAGAGTACATGCTCAGTAGCTAGGTAAGGCTACATACTCAGTAGCTAGGTAAGACTACATACTCAGTAGCTAGGTAAGGCTACATGCTCAGTAGCTAGGTAAGACTACATGCTCAGTAGTTAGGTAAGACTACATGCTCAGTAGCTAGGTAAGACTACAAGCTCAGTAGCTAGGTAAGACTACATGCTCAGTAGCTAGGTAAGACTACATACTCAGTAGCTAGGTAAGGCTACATGCTCAGTAGCTAGGTAAGACTACATACTCAGTAGCTAGGTAAGGACTACATGCTCAGTAGCTAGGTAAGACTACATGCTCAGTAGCTAGGTAAGACTACAAGCTCAGTAGCTAGGTAAGACTACATGCTCAGTAGCTAGGTAAGACTACATGCTCAGTAGCTAGGTAAGACTACATGCTCAGTAGCTAGGTAAGACTACATACAGTGCTCAGGTAGCTAGGTAGCTAGGTAAGACTACATGTTCAGTAGCTAGGTAAGACTACATGCTCAGTAGCTAGGTAAGACTACATGCTCAGTAGCTAGGTAAGGCTACATACTCAGTAGCTAGGTAAGACTACATACTCAGTAGCTAGGTAAGGCTACATGCTCAGTAGCTAGGTAAGACTACATACTCAGTAGCTAGGTAAGGCTACATGCTCAGTAGCTAGGTAAGACTACATACTCAGTAGCTAGGTAAGGACTACATGCTCAGTAGCTAGGTAAGACTACATGCTCAGTAGCTAGGTAAGACTACATACTCAGTAGCTAGGTAAGGACTACATGCTCAGTAGCTAGGTAAGACTACATGTTCTGAGAGGGGAAAAACCAGAGCAGGGGGAATGAGAGGGAGAAAAACCAGAGCAGGTGGAATGAGAGGGGGAAACACCAGAGCAGGGGGAATGAGAGGGGAAAAACCAGAGCAGGGGGAATGAGAGGGGAAAAACCAGAGCAGGGGGAATGAGAGGGGAAACACCAGAGCAGGGGGAATGAGAGGGGAAACACCAGAGCAGGGGAATGAGAGGGGAAAAACCAGAGCAGGTGGAATGAGAGGGGAAACATCAGAGCAGGGGGAATGAGAGGGGAAAAACCAGAGCAGGGGGAATGAGAGGGGAAACACCAGAGCAGGGGGAATGAGAGGGGGAAAAACCAGAGCAGGGGGAATGAGAGGGGGAAACACCAGAGCAGGGGGAATGAGAGGGGGGAAACATCAGAGCAGGGGGAATGAGAGGGGGAAAAACCAGAGCAGGGGAATGAGAGGGGAAACACCAGAGCAGGGGGAATGAGAGGGGAAACATCAGAGCAGGGGGGGAATGAGAGGGGAAAAAGCAGAGCAGGGGAATGAGAGGGGGAAACACCAGAGCAGGGGGAATGAGAGGGGGAAACACCAGAGCAGGGGGAATGAGAGGGGGAAACATCAGAGCAGGGGGAATGAGAGGGGGAAAAACCAGAGCAGGGGGAATGAGAGGGGGAAACACCAGAGCAGGGGGAATGAGACGGGGAACACCAGAGCAGGGGGAATGAGAGGGGGAAAAACCAGTGCAGGGGGAATGAGAGGGGGAAACATCAGAGCAGGCGGAATGAGAGGGGGAAACGTAGCAAAGTTAATGTAGCCTCAACCGCTGCAAATGGAGACCTTTGTCAACACCGACACTGACGCCAACGCTGCAGCCTGATTGGCTCTCATCGATCACAAGGTCTCGTTCTCCGAGCCCCTAAAGCGGAGACATTTTGGAAACACTCCTGACTCGTTTTGGTTTGGAATCTGCAGAGATGAGCGTGGGCACGGAGATCGCTTTTGGCTCAAAACTGCGCTTAAAAAGCAGCGATGCACAGTAAACGTAGCCTTACATTCTGATTTATATCGTGTATGAAATGAAAACCTTCAGTCTGGGACAGTCTGGGCTCGCTGTGTTTCTTCCTGCAGCTCTTCATCTCTCAGGCCTTAAGTAACTCGGAGGCAGAGAGGGATGATGGGAAAGTTCACGCTGTCAGTTCAAAAATGCAGCTGACGCTCGGTCTGCACAGACACAAACTCAACCACCCACAGAGATAATCACAAAGGGGATCCTGATCGGACCACCTCGACTGGCTGGAGACAGTATTTTAAATGGTTACTTCGTTCTATTTCAACTGGGATCCTATTTCCCAGACTCCATTTAAAAAAAATTAGTTATATAATCGTGATAAAACACACTTCATTCAAAGTTGACAGAAACTAAATAAAAGCCACCGGCTGGCTGTCACGTCAGACTGGTGCTTCTCAAGTCCGACAACATTGGAGCAAAATGTGCATATCGCCATACATTTTTATTTTTGTAAAACTGCCAATATTCGAACTCTGCACAGTTGGTTTCTCACATTAAAAATGTCTCAGAAGTAGATTTAGTGATGAAATAGCAGACAGAATCGTTGTTGGCTGCAGCCTATGGCAAACTCCCGATCTAGATATTAGAATCGATTGCTTTTCCTTGGGTTCCCGGATGTTAATACTGAATTTTAAACATTAAACATTTTTTTGGCTGAATTTGGCATATTTAAATTTTTACGTAGAATTTTGGATTCTGAATGAACTTAGAAAAATAAAGGTGAGAATTAGTTGTTGAAAATTAGAAGAGTAAAATTCAGATACATAATTTCAATGCATATATATTTATATATTTTATTTAACATAAAAACAGCCGCAGACACAGGAAGACGGGTGTTAGGGTCATATTTTAAATTTATTTTAATCTCAAAAAAGAAGCTTTGCATCAAGTGAAAACAGGCCCACTGACTACCTACATAATAAGCTGTTTTTTAAATTTAAAATGTTCAATGGCTCATCGTGCCGATGTGACCGAGCCCGACCCAAACCCCAACATCATTTCTAAATAAAATATCTGTCTGAAACCTCGGGTCAGGTGTCCATCCTCTAGCTCCCTTCAGTCACTTATAGACACAAAGACATGAGATCATAGAGTCCAGGTCGAGAGAAAAGTTCCCCTTTAATGTCACGATCCAAGAACTCAGATTCCTTCAGTTGTTCATCCTGCAGAGACTCAACCACAGGAAGAGATTCCTCCACCCAACCTCAATGTGCGTGTGTGTGTGTGTGTGTGTGTGTGTGTGTGTGTGTGTGTGTGTGTGTGTGTGTGTGTCTGTGTGTGTGTGTTACTGTGTGCGTGTGACTTCCCGCGGTCTCATTACGTTCGCCCCATTTCCCTCCAGCGAACATCAGATGTAACCAAACCAGAGGACAAAATAAGAGCATTACTTTTTAAAGACGTGTCCCGAAGAAGGGGGAGCCGGTGATGCGCGCTGACAGCGGCTGCTAATTGGAGTAAATTAATTTACCGCGGGCGCCCGTGTTTCGCACAAAGCGCCGCTCGCCGCGTGAATAAGTGATGATCGGAGGCCGCCCGTATAAGCCCCGACTTTTTGAATCATTTAACGCCGCAATCTGCTAATTAGCAGGGAGAAAAGCCAGCTTTCAGCCACAATTAAGACAGGCCTCTGTCAGTCAGAGGGAGAGGGGGGGAGAAGGAGCGCTTCATTTATTTATCCTCTGAGCAGATGCTGAGTGCAGCGGGGGTTTGGATGGAGAGGGAGAGCGAGAGGGAGAGCGAGGGATCTGAAGGGCTCGGAGAGGGAAGAGGGGAAGAAGAGTTGGCGTGAGGTAGAAGAAGTTTTTTCCTCCCTCCCTCCCTCTCTCTCTCTCTCTCTCTCCCTCTTCCTCCGTCTCCCTCCCTCTCTCTCTCTCTCCCTCCCTCTCCTCTTTTTCCTTCCTCTTCTTGTTCAGTTTCCTCAGAGGAGGCGAGCAGCGTGGTGGGCCGTCACCGACGGCAACTGAAGCAAAAACAAAAGACTGAAATGTGAGGAGGAGGTTAGAGGGAAGGTAGTGTTAGCGCTTTAGCATCTCGAGGCAAACACACGCACACACATGCATGCACACACACACACACACACACACACACACACACACACACGCATGCATGCACACACACACACACACACACACACACACACACACACACACACACACACACATGCACACACACACACACACACACACACACACACGTTAAATTGATTTGATTGATTTATTAGACAGTAGCAGAAATAAATGAATAACAAGATGCCATCACAGTGACATTGCACATTTAACAGAACTGTCGAGGAGAACACAAGAAAGTTACAAACTTATTTCCACTGAGGTCCTCGTTGTAGTCTGATAAAGATGTCCAGGCAAGCTACAGCTGACTAAAAGGTACCTTGTGTACACTCAACCACATCCAAATACAAAATAAATACACATATATACACTGTAATAATAGTCATTTAAGACTACATAAAAAATTGAATCTAATTAGCATTTAACAACCATTCACCACATGCTCGATTGAGCATTTCAGCGTTTGTGATGCTTTTTCTGATGTTTTTGTCGTTTTTTCGTCATTAGACGTATTTTTTTGGACATTTTGTAGAGGGCAGCCATATTATATAACAACTAAGCAAAGTGGTGTTAGCGCTGTATCATCCCAAGGCACACACACAGACACACACACACACACACACACACACACACACACACACACACACACACACACACACACACACAGGTTTGTGGCACTATCTTTGTGGGGACCCTTTATTGACATAATGCATTCCTTAGCCCCCTTACCCTAACCTTAACCATCACAACTAAATGCCTAACCTTAACCCTTACCCTAACCTTAACCATAACCTAATTCTATCCCTAACATATATTTTATATTGTGACACCAGGCTTTTTATAATTTTATTTATCACACGACTGTGTGTTTTTTTTTATTTATTTATTTATTTATTTTTATTTTTTTATTTTTTATTTTTTTTAATCTTCTGGGAGAGACACCGGAGTGGTTGTGGAGTTGACCTTTTATTCAAAGTTTTAAATTTCCGCTGTCCTGCCTTTCCAGTGGTTCCAGTGGTTCTTTTAACCTCCTTTTAATATCTAAACCCCTCCCCCCCCCTTTTAAACAGTCCGGTCATTTTTATTTAACCGAACCTGGTTTTTTAAGGAGTTATTTAAAGTGTTTTTATTCACACCAGTGGTCCCCTTGTGCCCGTGCCCCTCGCAGCACCCATTCTGGGTGTTGCGTTTTAACCCAAACCTAACCATAACCTAATTCTAACCCTAACCCTAAAACCAAGTCTTGACCCTCAAACAGCCCTTTAACCTTGGGGGGTCCAGCATTTTGGTTCCACAAAGTTGTCGGGACCCCACAAGTATACTGGACTCCTGGTTTTTGGACCCCACGAATATGGTTAAACAAGAATACACACACACACACACACACACACACACACACACACACACAGTAACAGACACACTTTGGGAGGGTTCCTGTTTCACTCATAGTGTTAACCAGTTGTACAGCCCAAGGTCAGACACGGCCCGCAGGTTCCCCGGTCCTAACACCCCCCGCTCCCCCCCCCCCACCCCTCGGCTGGCACGGGTCCAACTGAGCGTGCTCAGAGTGGATCTCTCTCTAAGTGTCCTGCGGCTGGGCGGGTGTTCAGTCTGCAGTCTGACCATGTTTTACATGTTTGAGTTGCAGATCTGAAGGTTGAAACAGCTCTGAAATTAACTTTAAAAGCACATGTATCTCAGTGTGATTTGGATATCTGAAGAATGGGGCATAGGTTACAGTGGTGGAGTTAACAGAAATACAAAACGCTACAACGCATTTGTGTTTTAGCGTTTGTATTTGTGTTGTACCTTTTGTGTTTGTGTTGTAGTTATGGAGGACACCATGGAGACACACAGCCGCCTGAAAAGAGAAGAACATGTAAAAAAAAAAAGGTATTCCTAGTAGAGATTGGTGCAAAGATGAATCTCCTTTTTTGGTACTTTATCATGAAAATGTGCCAGGTTCCTCTTCCAACTACTACCCTCTGGAAAGAGAGCAAAGTTCTCAGGGCCAGATGTACTAACGCTTTTGCGCCCACTTCAGGCATATTTGTTTCGCAACATGCACGTAAAAGCATGGTGAGGTACAGTACAGGAAAACAGTTTGGACCCACCTTCTCATTCAATGCGTTTCCTTTTTATTTTCATGACTATTTACATTGTAGATTCTCACTGAAGGCATCAAAACTATGAATGAACACATATGGAATTATGTACTTAACAAAAAAGTGTGAAATAACTGAAAACATGTCTTATATTTTAGATTCTTCAAAGTAGCCACCCTTTGCTTTTTTATTAATAAGGGAAATAATTCCACTAATGAACCCTGACAAAGCACACCTGTGAAGGTAAAACCATTTCAGGTGACTACCTCATGAAGCTCATTGAGAGAACACCAAGGGTTTGCAGAGTTATCAAAAAAAGCAAAGGGTGGCTACTTTGAGGAATCTAAAATATAAGACATGTTTTCAGTTATTTCACACTTTTTTGTTAAGTACATAATTCCATATGTGTTCATTCATAGTTTTGATGCCTTCAGTGAGAATCTACAATGTAAATAGTCATAAAAATAAAGAAACACATTGAATGAGCAGACTTCCTGTCGCGGGGACTGAAAATGGCAAATTGTGCTTTTCCATGTCATGCATATGCATTCACGGGAGGGTGAAGGGGGAAGTTTCCCATAAAGAGATGGTGCAACTGCTGAAAAAAATAGAGTGGTGCACACCCTCTGGATGTGCACTCAGAATCCTGGCATGCCAGCGAGATCTCCGTCATTTTGATGTCACATTGGCGCCTGTAAAACGGCCCTTAGGCCCCTTAATGCTCAGAGAACTAAATGCCCCTTATTCAAATGCACTTTATAGACTGCACCAGACACTATATGGGAAGTTGCAACAGCACAAGGTCTTTACAGCTTCTTACTGGTTTGAATGATTGTCTATGTGATTGTATTTCATGTACTGTATCTTCCTGTATATGTATTGCCCTTTTGTAACCTCTTCGACACCTAGACAAATTCCAATCAACTGTGTTGACGTGGCAATAAAGTATGGACCTTTTTCACAGCAGACATTTTGACTTGTCACTGTAGAAAAAGCACAGCTGAAGTTGATAACCTTAACGAAGGCTTAATTACATCAAGTGTCCCAGTAAGATATTTCAGTGAGTCAGCATGAACAAGGACCTCTCCTAAGTGGAATGCAGCCATCAGTAATGGTTTAATACCAGGGTCTCTCCTAAGTGGAATGCAGCCATCAGTAATGGTTTAATACCAGGGTCTCTCCTAAGTGGAATGCAGCCATCAGTAATGGTTTAATACCAGGACCTCTCCTAAGTGGAATGCAGCCATCAGTAATGGTTTAATACCAGGACCTCTCCTAAGTGGAATGCAGCCATCAGTAATGGTTTAATACCAGGGTCTCTCCTAAGTGGAATGCAGCCATCAGTAATGGTTTAATACCAGGGTCTCTCCTAAGTGGAATGTAGCCATCAGTAATTGTTTAATACCAGGGTCTCTCCTAAGTGGAATGCAGCCATCATTAATGGTTTAATACCAGGACCTCTCCTAAGTGGAATGCAGCCATCAGTAATGGTTTAATACCAGGACCTCTCCTAAGTGGAATGCAGCCATCAGTAATGGTTTAATACCAGGGTCTCTCCTAAGTGGAATGCAGCCATCAGTAATGGTTTAATACCAGGGTCTCTCCTAAGTGGAATGTAGCCATCAGTAATGGTTTAATACCAGGACCTCTCCTAAGTGGAATGCAGCCATCAGTAATGGTTTAATACCAGGGTCTCTCCTAAGTGGAATGTAGCCATCAGTAATTGTTTAATACCAGGGTCCTCCTATGGAATGCAGCCATCAGTAATGGTTTAATACCAGGACCTCTCCTAAGTGGAATGCAGCCATCAGTAATGGTTTAATACCAGGGTCTCTCCTAAGTGGAATGCAGCCATCAGTAATGGTTTAATACCAGGGTCTCTCCTAAGTGGAATGCAGCCATCAGTAATGGTTTAATACCAGGGTCTCTCCTAAGTGGAATGCAGCCATCAGTAATGGTTTAATACCAGGGTCTCTCCTGAGTGGAATGTAGCCATCAGTAATGGTTTAATACCAGGACCTCTCCTAAGTGGAATGCAGCCATCAGGGTTTAATACCAGGACCTCTCCTAAGTGGAATGCAGCCATCAGTAATGGTTTAATACCAGGGTCTCCTAAGTGGAATGCAGCCATCAGTAATGGTTTAATACCAGGGTCCTCCTAAGTGGAATGCAGCCATCAGTAATGGTTTAATACCAGGGTCTCTCCTGAGTGGAATGCAGCCATCAGTAATGGTTTAATACCAGGGTCTCTCCTGAGTGGAATGTAGCCATCAGTAATGGTTTAATACCAGGACCTCTCCTAAGTGGAATGCAGCCATCAGTAATGGTTTAATACCAGGACCTCTCCTAAGTGGAATGCAGCCATCAGTAATGGTTTAATACCAGGGTCTCTCCTAAGTGGAATGCAGCCATCAGTAATGGTTTAATACCAGGGTCTCTCCTAAGTGGAATGCAGCCATCAGTAATGGTTTAATACCAGGACCTCTCCTAAGTGGAATGCAGCCATCAGTAATGGTTTAATACCAGGACCTCTCCTAAGTGGAATGCAGCCATCAGTAATGGTTTAATACCAGGGTCTCTCCTAAGTGGAATGCAGCCATCAGTAATGGTTTAATACCAGGGTCTCTCCTAAGTGGAATGCAGCCATCAGTAATGGTTTAATACCAGGGTCTCTCCTAAGTGGAATGAATGTAATGGTTTAATACCAGGGTCTCTCCTAAGTGGAATGCAGCCATCAAATGGTTTAATACCAGGGTCTCCTGGAATGCAGCCATCAGTAATGGTTTAATACCAGGGTCTCTCCTATGGAATGTAGCCATCAGTAATGGTTTAATACCAGGACCTCTCCTAAGTGGAATGCAGCCATCAGTAATGGTTTAATACCAGGGTCTCTCCTAAGTGGAATGCAGCCATCAGTAATGGTTTTGAACACACCTGTGCTTTTCCTACTATGACATGTCAACATGTCTGCTGTGAAAAAGGTCAACTTGAAGTTTGAGACTCGTGCAGAGAACCTGGAGGACGGAGAATCCTTCACAGATTACCAGAGCAGCTCCTGCTACAGCCTCGGCATTTCATTTCATACGTGACCCAACAGCGAGGGAGATGGAGAGAAACACGCCGAACGTGTAAATCAAAGCTGTGTGTCTGAGACGTGAACGCAGCGTTGGGTTCAGGGATGTCCTCGCGACATTGCCTCGCTCTCATTATACGACACGGCAGTGCCGACCCGGTCAAGTTATTCACGCTCAGGCCCGGGGAGTCCCGCCCCGGACATCCGGCGCCGAGCAGCGGCCGGGCGAAAGGTAATGAATATGTTAAAACAGGAAGCCCCGAGGATTTATGACCCACACAACGCCGGGTAACACATGCATGTTTATGCAGAGCAGCGTCTGCGGACTGCTGATTATTTATCAGCACAGGAGGAGGAAGTACTCGGATACTCTAAATACTCGGTTACTCAGAAGGAAAATCTGCCATCAGTAAAAGTCCTGAGAATGTTACTGTTTTTTTTTTGGGATTGGAAACTTTTTATTGGTGTTAAACATTACTTAGACTTCTCTTTATTGATCCTTTGAGATGACTCCCGCAAGGAAACTGGATTTCCAGAAGCAGATTTCAGCTTACAAAACACTTAATAAAAAAATAAAGAGGTATAAAAATACAGTATAGAAAATACAGTATAAGAATAACAATAAACTTTTAGCTAAATATAGGAAGTAGGCCTAAACAAAAAGTAAATAAACAGTAAAAACAGTAAACTATAGATAAATAAAGATAAATATACAGGACTGTGTATGGCATTGTGTTATTATACAGTGAATAAATGACATTTAGCATAAATTAGCAGTTAAGAGCAGTCAGAGTGTCCAATTATGTATATAAGTAGATTATTAATTAATTAATTAATTAATTAATTGCACAGTGAATGAGCGGCTACCACTCCTTCCCTTCTTTCCTGTTCTGTCCTGTCCTCTTTACCCTATTTCCTCATGACATGAAAATATTCCTCCCACAACTAAACAAACGTAGGGAAACTCATGCATCGGTGCATGCATAACACCATATACGCACACATGGACACCAGACAAGACCACTGTAACAACAACAACAAATTATACTATAAAAAATAAACTAAAATAAGCCATATGGAGGAGGCTGAGCTAAAAATGCGAACCAGAGAGCTCTTGTGTTGTGTAGGAAGACGGGCTGAGTCTGTAGTTCATCACTGAAGGTCATTTATATATTGAAGATAGCTGTGTGGACCCATTCTACATCGACTGAAGCTATACCATCTTTTAGTCTGGATGGGTCTCCTAATAGGTATTAAACAACTGCAAATGGGAACCCCTAGGCCCACGACTTTCTGAATGCACCAATGGCCATTACTGGCAACTCGTTCAGAATCCGATCTCATATTGGACTAAAATAGTTCACCGAAACATGTTTCTGAAAACATTTGAAGAGAGAAATAGGCCATGCAATTGCTGAATCTGTCTTCATTTCAGATCAACCAAGGTCAGTTTAAGAGATTTTCGTCAGATTTTGAGAGACTCTAGTCACGCTCATCCCGCTCTCCATTTGCGGGTTAGCTCTCCACCAATCATTGGAGATTGTGATTTTGACCCTTTTTCTGACATTTTTGTCCCTTATTTTATTTTATTTTTTATTGTTGACTCTTTTTCCCACCATACACCAGTACTGTAAACACACCACGGACCCCAATATATTACCACTACAGAGCTACACTTATTTTTCAGAATTCATTGTCAATAAACCTTGTTTAAATTCAACGAAAGTAGTGAACTGATCATTTCTTTATCTTGTGAGGAGTGTTGTATGGAACCATCCATTTTATTTGTTTTTGACAATTTGGTCAAAAAGAAACCCAGTTTTCTGATATAGAAACTTTTAGAAAATGGATCAAAAATGAGCCCCGACTGCCCCCCCTCCGACTGAACATGTCAATGTTCAATGTGTGTAAATGTGTTTGCGTATACTGGAGTATACTGGACATAGACTGAGCCGTGTCTCTGAGTTCCTGGTTCTCTCTCAGCGTTGCCAGAGCCTCTCGTCCCCTCGCTGCCTTTCAGAGGCTGAAGTCTCCCACTTTTTCGAGCGAATAACCCTCAGAAAAAGCTTCTTCAACTTCTTCCTGCAGCTTACGAACACGAACAATGTCTTTCGAGTTTCTTCCGACTTGTTTTCTGTGATTTACTTTAGACGTCCAGCAGTAAAAAGAGACAAAAACCTCAGAAAACATGCCTTTTGTCAGATGGATGCCGGGCTGTTACATGTTTCTACTTTCTCTGCATTTCGTGGGAAATATTTGTACTTTAACTGCTCAACATTTCTATTTCTGACAGTATATATATATATATATATATATATATATATATATATATATATATATATATATATATACACATACAGTACAGGCCAAACGTTTGGACACACCTTTTCATTCAATGTGTTTCCTTTTTATTTTCATGATTATTTACATTGTAGATTCTCACTGAAGGCATCAAAACTATGAATGAACACATATGGAATTATGTAACTTTTGGCCTGTACTATATATATATATATATATATATAAGTGTCTCTGAGTTCCTGGTTCTCTCTCAGCGTTGCCAGAGCCTCTCGTCCCCTCGCTGCCTTTCAGAGGCTGAAGTCTCCCAGTTTTTCGAGTGAATAACCCTCAGAAAAAGCTTCTTCAACTTCTTCCTGCAGCTTACGAACACGAACAATGTCTTTCGAGTTTCTTCCGACTTGTTTTTCTGTGATTTACTTTAGACGTCCAGCAGTAAAAAGAGACAAAAACCACAGAAAACATGCCTGACGAAGGGCCAAAACATTGTCAGATGGATGCCGGGCTGTTACATGTTTCTACTTTCTCTGCATTTCGGGGGAAATATTTGTACTTTAACTGCTCAACATTTCTATTTCTGACAGTATATATATATATATATATATATATATATATATATATATATATATATATATATATGTATATATGTGTGTGTGTGTGTGTGTGTGTGTGTGTGTGTTTCTGAGCTCCTGGTTCTCTCTCAGTGTTGGCAGTGCCTCTCGTTCCCAAAATAAAAAAAAGAAAAGCGTCCCCGTGCTGCCTTCAGAGGCTGAAGTCTTTCACTTTGATCTGAAAGTCTTTGCAGCCTCATTGACTGTAATGAGATCTGGAGAATCCGTGAGGACGGCAGGGATTTGATGCCGAGCCGAAAAACTCCGGCCGGGGAATCGGCAGCGGGCACAAACAAAATCGAAAAGAGGAGAAAGGAGGAGGAGGAAGATCTCAGATGGCTTGGCAAGCGTTTTGCCTCTCTCCCTCCCTCCCCCCCTCTCCCTCATCCCTCCCCTCCATCCCGACGTTAATTTCCCAGACGTGTGAGATCCAGGGTAGGCGGCCGGCCGGCCGGGGTAGGGGGTCGGGGGGTAGGGGGTAGTTTAGGGGGGTTTGGCAGCGCGGCTGCTGGATGTTTCTCTCTGCAGCGTGCATCCCCAGACGAGACGCAGCGCTTCTGTAATCTCACCAGCTGACTGCCGTCCAGTCCATTAATCAGTCAGTCAAGGTCTGAGAGGCCCCGAAGACCCTGAACGCACCCCGAGGTGGGGGGTTGGGGGGCTGAGGGGTTGGGGGGGGGTTGTCCGCCAGCTCTGGGTCAAGGAGACGACGTCGGTGTCACCGACACAGAAACTAACTCCACAAACACTACGACAACGCTGCGAACACGGACCAAACCGGAGAAAGAAATAATAAAAAGTTTGTTTTTTTAACGTGTGGATGTCTGTCTGCAGCCATCATGACATAGCTGCTTGCAGTTTTAGTTTTATTAATCAAAATTGGGCTTTTGTCAAAGTTTTTTTCCTTTATTAGGTTTTTGCCACTTTTATGTTTTTTTTCGGAATTTTTTTTCCACATTTCTGTTGTTTTTTTGTGTTTTTATTAGGTTTTTGTGTTATTTTCAATGTTTTTGTCGTTTTTTTCTGTCTGCAGTCATCATGACATAGCTGCAACCACTGACAGAGTTTTTGCTTTTCTATGGATTTTTTTGGGACATTTTTTCGACGATTTTGTTGTTTTTTTAAGTAGTTGTTCCTTTATTAGTTTTTTGTCTCTCTTTCAATGTTTTTGTCTTATTTTCAATGTTTTTGTCTTATTTTCAATGTTTTTGTCGTTTTTTTCCGACATTTTTTTCCACTTTTTCACTGTTTGAGTCCCCCGGCTCTGGGGACACTACGAGAACGCTGCAAACACGGACCAAAAAGGAGAAAGAAATGTATAAAAAGCTTGTTTTTAATGTCTGCAGTAATCAGAAATCATTTATTTAGAAGACAAATACAACGTTTCGGTCTCAGACCTTCATCAGGTCAATAAAGTAATTTACAAATTATTGCTTGTCTAATGGTCAGTGTGCGGGATTTTCTCTAAAACTTCTGATCTGCCACTTTTGATCATATCCTACGTACCTGCCCGACAAAAGAGGTGTGCAAAAAAGCTTTCTTGCGTTGCAGTAATCAGAAGAAATGTTGGAGGGCTTGGACCGAGTTCATACCTGCTAGCAGTTTTAGTTTTATTATTCAAAACTGGGCTTTATTACATTTTTGCCGCTTTTTTGAATTTTTTTGGGATTTTATTTTGGAATTGTTTTGGGGATTTTTTTTGACGTTTTTGTCTGTCACCCTCCCGCCCCCCCACAATATATTGATAAGAGAATATGTATTGCTATTCCCCCCCAAATCTTCACTCCATGCTGACGGCTGTCGGTTTTATTGATACTGGAAAAAGTGTCAAAAACTTTGGAAGAAGCACTAACAAAAAAAGAAAAACTGACAAAAAAGTGGAGAAAACCTGCCAGGAACCCTCAAAAAAAAAAAAAAAAAAAAAAAAAAAAAAACGTAAAAAATCGAAATAAAAATGACAAAAAGGGCCAACAAGCCTAACCTGGCTCCGCCCTCCTTCGTACTTACTGATAGGTTTGGTATGTGTGCATGCAGATGTTTGAATGTATCTTATCTATTCTAAGGAGTTTCTAGAGACCAGTCAGTTTAAGATGATATGGTCTCACAGTAAAACCTAGTTTAGAATGGGCACAACTGTCACACAGAGGAATGTGAGAAGCTATTAGGAGCATTGGCCATAAAAGGTGTAGTTTAAGAGTAAAACTGGTGCGCTGACATACAGTGGTGTGAAAAAGTGTTTGCCCCCTTCCTCATTTCCTGTTCCTTTGCATGTGTGTCACACTTAAGTGTTTCGGAACATCAAACCAATTTAAACAAAAGTCAAGGACAACACAAGTAAACACAAAATGCAATTTGTAAATGAAGGTGTTTATTATTAAAGGAGAAAAAAAATCCAAACCATCATGGCCCTGTGTGAAAAAGTGATTGCCCCCCTTGTTAAAACATACTATAACTGTGGTTGTCCACACCTGAGTTCAATTTCTCTAGCCACACCCAGGCCTGATTATTGCCACACCTGTTCACAATCAAGGCATCACTTAAATAGGAGCTGCTTGACACAGTAAGGTCCACCAGAAGATCCTTAAAAGCTACACATCATGCCGAGACCCAAAGAAATTCAGGAACAATTGAGAAAGAAAGTAATTGAGATCTATCAGTCTGGAAAGGGTTATAAAGCCATTTCCAAAGCTTTGGGAATCCAGCGAACCACAGTGAGAGCCATTATCCACAAATGGCGAAGACATGGAACAGTGGTGAACCTTCCCAGGAGTGGCCGGCCGCCCAAAATTACCCCAAGAGCGCAGCGACGACTCATCAAGAGGTCACAAAAGACCCCACAACAACGTCAAAGAACTGCAGGCCTCACTTGCCTCAGTTAAGGTCAGCGTTCATGCCTCCACCATCAGGAAAAGACTGGGCAAAAATGGCCTGCATGGCAGAGTTCCAAGGAGAAAACCACTGCTGAGCAAGCAAAGAACATCAAAGCTCGCCTCAATTTCTCCAGAACACATCTTGATGATCCCCAAGACTTTTGGGACAACATTCTGTGGACCGATGAGACAAAAGTGGAACTCTTTGGAAGGTGTGTGTCCAAGTATATCTGGCGTAGAAGGAACACTGCATTTCATAAAAAGAACATTATACCAACTGTAAAATATGGTGGTGGCAGTGTGATGGTCTGGGGCTGTTTTGCTGCTTCAGGACCTGGAAGACTTGCCGTGATAAAAGGAACTATGAATTCTGCTGTCTACCAAGAGATCCTGAAGGAGAATGTCCGACCATCTGTTCGTACTCAAGCTGAAACGAACTTGGGTTCTGCAGCAGGACAATGATCCTAAACACACCAGCAAGTCCACCACCGAATGGCTGAAGAAAAAAAAAATGAAGACTTTGGAGTGGCCTAGCCAAAGTCCTGACCTGAATCCTATTGAGATGTTGTGGTATGACCTTAAAAAGGCCGTTCATGCTCGAAAACCCTCTAATGTAACTGAATTAGGACAATTCTGCAAAGATGAGTGGGCCAAAATTCCTCCAGGACGCTGTAAAAGCCTCATTGCACGTTATCGCAAACGCTTGGTTGCAGTTGTTGCTGCTAAGGGTGGCCCAACCAGTTATTAGGTTTAGGGGGCAATCACTTTTTCACACAGGGCCATGATGGTTTGGATTTTTTTTCTCCTTTAATGATAAACACCTTCATTTACAAATTGCATTTTGTGTTTACTTGTGTTGTCCTTGACTATTGTTTAAATTGGTTTGATGTTCCGAAACACTTAAGTGTGACAAACATGCAAAGGAACAGGAAATGAGGAAGGGGGCAAACACTTTTTCACACCACTGTAGATATCTTGGGCTGTGTGAGCACAAAAAGAGTTTAAAAGGTATTCATTCTGATGTACATGTTGTTCATCCTTGGGCAGACGTGTCTGTATGCTCATGGGTGTCCCAGTGTCATGAAAGTTTGTTCACTGTTTGAATAAAGCTGCATTTGATTTGTATTCATTGGACTGGTCGTCCAACATCATTTCTGAGTTATCACGCGATATCACTTACGCTCAATGTTCATTTCCCTTCAGTAGTCCGTCTGGGTTTGCGGTATATTCTCGGGTTATCTCCAGCTCATTATTTACCGGTCCAATCAGCGAACAGAGGGAGGGGCTGAGAACGATGACGTTGAGGTCGTGCGCTAGTTTGAGTTGTAGTTCCTGTAATCGCGGCGGAGAAAGACGCCTGCCAATAGCCAACAGCCAATAGTTGACTAATTGACTTCGTTACGTTTAGTTTTTGGCCCCATTTTCGAGGCATTTTTGGAGGAAGAATATTTACGTTTTTTTTGACTTTCTGGAGGTTTTTGTCACATTTTTGTGAGTTAATTTCTTTTTTCTTTTGAGGATTTTGTCGCCTTTTTTAAATAATTTCTTTTGACATTTTTGAAGTTTTGATGTTTTTGTTTCTGCTTTGTTGTCTTTGTTCAATGTCCCTGGACTCCCTAGATAAGTGGTTCTCAAAGTGGGGTCCGGGGATCCCCAGGGGTCCTTAAAGGGCTTCCAGGGGGTCCCCAACAAGTAGATAGTTGGAGTCCATCTAGGGATAAACTCCAACTATCCCACAACTTAGTTCAACAAATGTTGAACTAAGTTCACAGTTCCAAAAATGAATTCAGTTCATAGTTCTTTTCCTCCATATGTTGCCGCAAGCTATTATTTTTCTAGATTATTGCCACAGCCCAAATATAGAACCACAGACAGCAATTATTTTATCAGTTTTAACACTGAAACTATGCGTCAGATTTCATTTTCATATCCAATCAGTCCAATGTGCCGTTTCAGGTTTGCTGTGGATGGGACTGAAGGGCAGATTTTCTTTTTGAAAGCTGGCGGGCAAAGTTTACCCAGAAATATCAAATTTTTCCATCCTCAGCGACTTTGTCATAAAACTGGTTTAGATGATCATACTAAGCCTACACGCTGCTTCCTGTTTTGATGACGCATGCGGTGGCTGGTGTTGCCAGATTGGGTGTTTTTTCCGCTACATATGAAGGCCTGTTTACGGTGTGTTTTAGCCCTGGTTTTGGCCTGGAAGGCTCTCTAGAAATCTGGCACCCTATTGGACGAAGTTAAACTGAGAGAGCGTGGCGTTGACAGACACCAGAATGAAGGAGTTCACGTTAACGTTCACGTTGGCTATTTGTCTCTCCCTGACGTGTGGCTCCAGAAAAGACAGCATGGAAAAGTACTTCAAAGGACTTTTTTGGTCTGCCCCTGCACTTTTTTGTGTCTCTGTTGCCTCCTCTCCATTATGTAATTGTCCCTTAGGTTCTTCCACCTTTTCTTCCACTCCTCCTCTAAATAGATGAAGACGTGTGTGGATTATTTTCATTTCTAAATAAAATGTTGCATTTCAACACTGTGTGTCATTGCATGTGTGCATACATAAGTAAGAGGTCTGCAGTCATTGCAGTTGGGTATAATAAAGCTAAGATATGAGCCCACATTCATACATTCATCATTCACACACTTTGTTTAATGCATATGTGCAATTACACACTTGGAAATGGGTAGTTATTCTGTGTAAAGGCCATATACATAACTACCTATATGTGAACTTCAATGAAGATGAACATGACTTGTGTCAATCAGTCCAAACATATTTGACATCATATAAACATACAAATACAAATATATCCTACAAATACCTGTATGAAGCTGTTTAATCAACTTGGTATTTGGTTTTCGCAGCTCACAACAGTAGGCTACACTTCTTCTCTGTGGCTTTAGTGCATTTTTCAGATCAAAGATGACAATAATTTGTCACAGAGGGAATAGTGCTCCCTTTCATGTGCATTGTTCATTACACTATTCATACAGAGTGAACTGTTAAATATGGACAACAACACAAAGCAGTCTCACTATCTTGGTATAAACAATGGCGTGAGGACTTTGATTCATTGGTATAAATACTTGCTTTGGACACAAACAAAAGATTTCCAGCAAGATATGCGATTTTTTCAGGTCAGTCACTATGCGGTTCAGTATACACCAATTGTTTTAAGAAATGCACTCACTGTTGTGCAAATGCAAATCATGATTTGACAAATGCACCAAAGTAAATGAGAAAAAAATGTAACATACGATTGGATTTCAGTGGAGACTTGTCCATGTTGATTTCACATAGGTAAAACAAAGCTGAATGATTTAAATTAAGAGGCTACAATAAGCTACACAGCTGGCATGCCTATTGTGGTGAAAATATGCTTCCACAGCATGGTTTTGCGTCCGAGGTCTCTGTACGACTTCGGACTTGTGTCGTAGCCTACACAGCAACAATTTGCCGTCGCAACATTTCTCGCAAACTTCGGGATTTATAAAGAATTTCCATACGTAAAAATGTGCCCAGTTTTCCACCTTTTGACCCCAAGTGTGATTGTGCGCAACGCTCCCAAGGTTTTGTAGACTGCGTTTTAGTGACCTCCGAAGGTAACACCAAATATCACATGGATAAAGTACTCTGGATGCATAGCACACAAATACATTTTAAGTTAGTTTTCATAACAATCAATTAGGTCTATCCATCCAATTATAACAATGGATATTAATATAAATAAATCTATTTAACCCTGGTACAATGTGAGTGGCCCTTGAGGAAATCTTCAGACTCTCCCTGTGTTCATGGACATCGGAAAAACGTTTTTCTGAGTGAAAACGTCACCATTCACGTAACTTCCTGTGGGAATCAGAGGTGGGAAACTGATGGAGGCGACTTTGGTTCACTGAACATATTTCAATGATAATAAACTGTTTATTGTGGACAAATGCCTCTGCCAAGAAACATACACAGACATAATATGTTTAAAATTATTCATAAATAGGCCTATGTATAAAAAAACAACACATTATCTGTGTCTTTTCCCGTTGGTTGTCCTACAGATAACACAAACAAACACCTGGCGATGTGCTGTTTGGATGCTCGCATAAGAAAACAGCAGAAAATCTTCTGTTATTGTGGCCTCCATGTTTTCACCACCTGATGCTCTAGTTCAGTGGTTTTCAACCTTTTTTGAGCCACGGCACAGTTTTTACATTAAAAAAATCCCGTGGCACACCACTAACCAAAAATGACACATTGTAGCCTAATAATCAGAATCTGCATTTTTCTTTATTTAAAATGTATCCATTGCTTTTGCAGGCTTACGTCGAAGATCTCGGCCCTGCTGCTTACATCCTGTCACTGCGGGATGTGAGCGAAAGGTGGCATCAGTGCTCCAGACTCACTTTTTTCACTAGGAGCACAGTGGCCCCCAACGGAAAATTTTAGGGGCACAACCAAAAGGTTCTGTAGAAATAAAGTTGCCTTGCCTTACAAGCTCAGCCTGTCAGTCAGTCACCAGGGCATAGAAACCACTGCTGTGCCTGCTCGGCTCCGAGGAAGTGTAACATCAACAGCACTGCAATCGCTTTTGGCTCGCCATTAATATCATATCACAGCAAACGCTGTCTGCTTGAAGTTATGAAAAACTGTAACCAGACTTGAAACCACTTTATCGGCATTTCCGTGACTCACTGTGACCACAAAACTGCAGAGCCGACGTAGTTTGCATCGTCTGCAGTGTGTGCGTGTGTGTCAGAGCTCTGCTCTCTGTCATCTTTCAGAGAGGACAGATAAGCTTGCGCTTACGCGCTCTCAGGTACCGAAATGTCAACGTTTAACGTGTAAAAAAATGTACTGGTGGCACATGTGCGACTGGATGTAAAATTCAGTCGCACACTCTCAAATTTTGGTCGCAAAATGACTGCCCTGCTGGCAGTAATTCTATTGTCTTAAATCAACAAGGTCATTATTGCGCTATACTGCCACCTACTGACACAGAATAGTATTTAATTTCTCTGCCAGTCATCATATTGAGGCACAGATGCGCAACAGTGGAAAATTATTTGCAGTGACTCAGTAAAAAATAATGTTGGACCAATTAAGTAAAAATCAAATAATTTCCCACGGCAGACAGGACGATCTCGGCACTATAGTGTGCCGCGGCACAGTGGTTGAAAATCACTGCTCTCGGCTACGGCCAACCGTTGGTGGCAGTCATGCAAAAAGTTGTTATGCCAAACGGCAATATAACAGAAGAAGAAGAACACGCATCCCGACCAGGTGAACGCTGCCAGTCGGAAAAACAACGTAACCACGGAGGCGGTGCCTGTTATTCCCAGGTGGCATGAACGCAGCATTAGACTGCCCCTTGGCCAGTAAAATAACCTGCCTATAACTCACCCACAAGCACGAACATGAGTTGAGAAAAGCAACAAAAATCCTAAATCTATCAGTCCCTCCAGAAAAACGCGATTATGCAATCGCATAATTCAACACATAATCAGCCAAAGTCCGCAAATTTCTGGGGGGGGGAGAGGCGCAATCACTTTCTTTTTCTCTTTTTCATCCAAGTTCCCGCAATTTCATCACATAAAACTGCAAAAATACATAGCATATTCCATCGCATTTTGTAAGAAAACGTGCTGCATAATCAAGGATTTT
This sequence comes from Perca flavescens, assembly GCF_004354835.1. Taxonomy (NCBI): domain Eukaryota; kingdom Metazoa; phylum Chordata; class Actinopteri; order Perciformes; family Percidae; genus Perca; species Perca flavescens. Next base: position 527,431 of record NC_041340.1, on the reverse strand, counting down.
TGCCCATTAACAATCACAAAAAAAACTGCATTTTTTCAAATATGCCGCACTTTCACCACATAAATTGCAGATTTCCGCGCAAAATATGCTGGGCTTGCATGATTTCATAATCTCCACATTTTCGTTGCAAAAAAGTCCCGTAATATATCTTAGCAGAAAGTTGAAAAATGTTGCGATTACTTCACAAAAGAGCAGCCATTTTCCCCTGTTGCCATGGGAACGTTATGAAGTGACATAATTACAAGACGTGAAAATCATCGAAAAGCAGGGTGTTGGGTCACTGTTTTTTCTCTTTTTCATCCAACTGCAGTTTTTGTGGGATATTTATGCAATTTTATTGCATAAAATTGCATAAATATCCCCCATATTCCATCGCATTTTTAAAGAAAACGTGCCGCATAATCAAGGATTTTTGCCCCGCAACAATCACAAAAAAACATTTTTCTGGAAGGACTGGCCTGTACCTCAGCCACAAGCATGAACATGCAAATAAAATCTCCAAAGACACTAAAAAAAAAAAACTTGGAAAAAGCAACAGATGTCCTTCTCACTCACAGTTTGGTATTTGGGTACGTTTTAAAACTCAGAGATGCTCTCGTCTTCAGTGTCTTTGTAACGAACTCTTAATATATAACGTCAACATCACCCCGCGCTGGGTTCCTGACGGAGCCAGCCCTCCCCTCTCTTCCTGTGTGGCTGGGATTTCACGCTGCAGTTTTTCATTTCTTATTAACGAGCATGTAAATAATAAGTAGAGGAGGAGGAGGAAGGGGGGAAGAAGGGGGGAGGAACGGGGGAAGAAGGGGGGAGGAACGGGGGAGGAAGGGGGAGGAGGGAGTTTTCTCTTTCTCTTCAGGGGGTGTGAAGATGCTCGGGACTCAATCCCATCAGCACCGAGTCCTCCTGACCTTCTCTGTCTGTCTGTCTCTCTCCGTCTCTCTGTCTGTCTGTCTCTCACTGTCTGTCTCTCTTTGTCTCTCTCTCTCTACCTGTCTGTCTACTTCTGACTGTGGTTTTAAGCTCTGTGTACCTGTCTCTCTCTCTACCTGTCTGTCTACTACTGACTGTGGTGTTTAGCTCCGTGTACCTGTCTCTCTCTCTACCTGTCTGTCTACTACTGACTGTGGTGTTTAGCTCCGTGTACCTGTCTCTCTCTCTGTCTACTACTGACTGTGATGTTTAACCCTGTGTACCTGTCTCTCTCTCTCTACCTGTCTGTCTACTACTGACTGTGGTGTTTAGCTCCGTGTACCTGTCTCTCTCTCTCTACCTGTCTGTCTACTACTGACTGTGGTGTTTAGCTCCGTGTACCTGTCTCTCTCTCTACCTGTCTGTCTACTACTGACTGTGGTGTTTAGCTCCGTGTACCTGTCTCTCTCTCTACCTGTCTGTCTACTACTGACTGTGGTGTTTAGCTCCGTGTACCTGTCTCTCTCTCTACCTGTCTGTCTACTACTGACTGTGGTGTTTAGCTCCGTGTACCTGTCTCTCTCTCTACCTGTCTGTCTACTACTGACTGTGGTGTTTAGCTCCGTGTACCTGTCTCTCTCTCTACCTGTCTGTCTACTACTGACTGTGGTGTTTAGCTCCGTGTACCTGTCTCTCTCTCTACCTGTCTGTCTACTACTGACTGTGGTGTTTAGCTCCGTGTACCTGTCTCTCTCTCTGTCTACTACTGACTGTGATGTTTAACCCTGTGTACCTGTCTCTCTCTCTCTACCTGTCTGTCTACTACTGACTGTGGTGTTTAGCTCCGTGTACCTGTCTCTCTCTCTGTCTACTACTGACTGTGATGTTTAACCCTGTGTACCTGTCTCTCTCTCTCTACCTGTCTGTCTACTACTGACTGTGGTGTTTAGCTCCGTGTACCTGTCTCTCTCTCTACCTGTCTGTCTACTACTGACTGTGGTGTTTAGCTCCGTGTACCTGTCTCTCTCTCTACCTGTCTGTCTACTACTGACTGTAGTGTTTATCTCCGTGTACCTGTCTCTCTCTCTACCTGTCTGTCTACTCCTGACTGTGGTGTTTAGCTCCGTGTACCTGTCTCTCTCTCTACCTGTCTGTCTACTACTGACTGTGGTGTTTAGCTCCGTGTACCTGTCTCTCTCTCTACCTGTCTGTCTACTCCTGACTGTGGTGTTTAGCTCCGTGTACCTGTCTCTCTCTCTACCTGTCTGTCTACTACTGACTGTAGTGTTTATCTCCGTGTACCTGTCTCTCTCTCTACCTGTCTGTCTACTCCTGACTGTGGTGTTTAGCTCCGTGTACCTGTCTCTCTCTCTACCTGTCTGTCTACTACTGACTGTAGTGTTTATCTCCGTGTACCTGTCTCTCTCTCTACCTGTCTGTCTACTCCTGACTGTGGTGTTTAGCTCCGTGTACCTGTCTCTCTCTCTACCTGTCTGTCTACTACTGACTGTAGTGTTTATCTCCGTGTACCTGTCTCTCTCTCTACCTGAAGAATGAGCCATTAATAATCCCCTCAGTTGCAGGTTGCGAGCTCTCCGAGGTCCTCGGGCCTGAGGTTGGGCAGCAGCAGCGCTGTACACTGCAGAAGATGGATTCAGGTGTATCAAACCTCTGGACGATGTGTGTGTGTGTGTGTGTGTGTGTGTGTGTGTGTGTGTGTGTGTGTGTTTTGTGTGTTTGTGTGTGTGTACGTGTGTGTGTGTGTGTGTGTGTGTGTGTTTGTGTGTGTGTACGTGTATGTTTGTGTGTGTGTGTGTGTGTGTGTGTGTGTGTACGTGTGTATGTGTTTACAGCATCTGTGTGTCCGTGTATGTCTATGTATGTCTCTGTGTGTGTACGTTTATGTGTATGTGTGTGCCTGTGTGCGTCCGTGTGTGTGTATGTGTCCGTGTATGTGTGTGTGTGTGTGTGTGTGTGTGTACGTGTATCTGTGTGTGTATCCATGTGTGTGTATGTGTCCGTGTATGTGTTTACAGTATCTGTGTGTCCGTGTATGTCTGTGTGTGTGTGTGTGTATGTGTGTGTATCCGTGTGTGTGTGTGTGTGTGTGTCCGTGTATGTGTGTGTGTGTGTGTGTGTCTGTCCGTGTATGTGTGTGTGTATATATATGTGTGTGTGTGTGTGTGTGTGTGTGTGTGTGCAGTTTAATTAAAACAGTGTATGAGTAGGAGAGGTCATTAGCGCCGAACAGATGGGGCCCTGGTTGCCACGGAGACGCTCCTCATTGTTTACAGCGCCTCTCTTTGTTTGGCTGCTCCTCTAAATGAGCCGTGGCTCCGGAGACGTGGGACGCCGGCGTGGGACGCCGCCGCCGCAGCAGCAGAAGAAGAAGAAGAAGAAGAGTTCGCCACAGCCGGCCCCGAACATCTGCAACTCTCCGCTCTGGTTCCACACGCTCACAAATATCTGCTGTACCACCGGATGTCTTAACAGAAATAGTCCGTGATAAAACGCGATGATTCACACTTATATTTCTGTTAATTTACTACATTTAGGCTCCTATCTCGCACCCGGCGCAGCACAAAGCCCGACCCAGGTCTCTTTACTAGTTTAAGACCGACCCAGTTGTCAGTTTCCCGTCCTGCACCCACGTCGTTTAAATAACAAATGCACCTGCACCCATCTGTGGCCCATGGGCTTACAGGGAGGTGTGTTCAGGTGCATTCTGGGCGTGCTGGTCTTACAGGGAGGTGTGTTCAGGTGCATTCTGGGCGTGCTGGGCTTACAGGGAGGTGTGTTCAGGTGCATTCTGGGCATGCTGGTCTTACAGGGAGGTGTGTTCAGGTGCAAACTGGGCGTGCTGGTCTTACAGGGAGGTGTGTTCAGGTGCATTTGGGGCAAGCTGGTCTTACAGGGAGGTGTGTTCAGGTGCATTTGGGGCAAGCTGGTCTTACAGGGAGGTGTGTTCAGGTGCATTTGGGGCAAGCTGGTCTTACAGGGAGGTGTGTTCAGGTGCATTCTGGGCGTGCTGGTCTTACAGGGAGGTGTGTTCAGGTGCAAACTGGGCGTGCTGGTCTTACAGGGAGGTGTGTTCAGGTGCATTTGGGGCATGCTGGTCTTACAGGGAGGTGTGTTCAGGTGCATTCTGGGAGTGCTGGTCTTACAGGGAGGTGTGTTCAGGTGCATTCTGGGCATGCTGGTCTTACAGGGAGGTGTGTTCAGGTGCATTCTGGGAGTATTGCTATCTTGAGGCAGTGGGAAGTGATCTCACCATTGACCACCAAAAACCTGGTCTAAAGTCAATAACGCAGCATTTCATTGTTATTTTAACAGAGCATTAGTAAAATGCTCCCAGGCTCGTACACAGTGTGCACACACTATGCTTGTTACACACACAGAGACACACAGCAGCACACACACACACACACACACACACACACACACATGCAGAAGATTACAAATAATAATATTAGGGTGCAAATCCTCCATCATAACAGCAATGCTCCAAGGTCCAAACGCGCCTGGCTTTTAAAGGGAATGGGAGATGATCTCTGATTGGTTGATGAATGGGAGATGATCTCTGATTGGTTGATTGCATGTTACGCCCAAAACACACCTCTGATTAATGAAGACACCAAGAACAACCCTTTAGGACCAGGCGCCCTAAACACAGACACTTTTTACTGCCGTCAAACTAGCAAAAGTGGATTTGGACACGCCCTAAACACACCTGCACCAGGCGCTTCATGCTGTGACCTTAGATCGGTACAATAGGGCCCTTCGAGTTACATTACGGGACTTTTATTCATGTGATTTGACACCTGACAACATTTTTATCCTAAATTATCAACCAGCACTTGGATTAGGGCAGGGCTGTCAAACTCAACTTCACTACGGGCCACAATGGGAAATAAGAATCACATCAAGGGCCAGACATGGAGTTTTTTTATATGCTTTTATTTAATCAATATAATTTATTGCATGTGTCATAAAGTCTTCTCACTTACAGTTGGGTCGACATAAAGTCCTAAAGAAGTCAGGAAAAAGTTCCTCAACCGTCATAGAAAAAAAAGCGCCCAAAAATGTCGGAAAAAGTGACAAAAACATCAGAGAAAGTGACAAAAGTCGGAAAAAGTGACAAACTGCAGGAAAAAGTGACAAAACGTCAGAAAAAGTGACAAAAACTTCTGATAAAGTTGCAAAAACCTTGTGAAAAGTGGCAAAAACCTCGGAAAAAGTAACAAAAACATCAGAAAAAGTGACCAAAACATCAGAAAAAGCGACAAGTTGGAAAAAGTGACAAACCGCAGGAAAAAGTGACAAAACATCGAAAAAAATGACAAAAAAGTCGGAAAAAAATGACAAAAACATAGGAAAAAGTCACAAAAAGTCGGAAAAAGTGACAATAACATCAGAAAAAGTGAAAAAAAAAGTCACAAAAAGTGACATAAACTAGGCGGGCTAAAATGTGTTGTGAACCTACATTGGTATGCGGGCCGGATTATAACCTGCGAGGAGCCAGATTTGGCCCACCGGCCTCGAGTTTGACACGTGTGGATTAGGGGTTAGCCAGAGTCCAGAGCGCCAATATAAATTTGAAAAGCGTTGGAAAAAATGTCAAAAGGTAAAAAAAAAAAAAAGTGTTTAAGAAAGCAGCAAAAAACCTTTAACCCTGCTGTTGTCCTCGGGTTAAATTTGACCCGTCTACAAAACGTTTGAAGAACATTGAAAAAAAGTGACAAATGTTGGAAAAAGCTACAAAAACGCAGGAAACAAATCAACAATTTAGTCTTTTAAACACTGCAAAAAGTGACCAAAAGAAAAAAAAATCAGTAAAAGTTACAAAAAAAATGTATCAAAAACATCGCCAAAGGTGGCAAAAAAAAAAAAAATGGAAAGATGTAAAGAAAAATAAACATTGGAAAAATGGACAAAAACATTGACAACAAATTGGAAAAAAAGTGACAAAGAAATCGAAAAAAGTCGAGAAAAGTGTAGTCAAAGAAAGTGACAAAATGTTGGAATTTCGACCCAGAAAAACGTTGATCGACGGGAAGATAAATATATATAAAAAAATTATTAAAATAATGTCAGAATTTTACTGAACTGAACTTTCTATGAGAGGATTTTAAAATACTACACGCTCAATCTCTGGTTTTAGTCTAAGTGGACGGAAACTGGCTGCAGGGTGTGTGTGTGTGTGTGTGTGTGTATATGTGTTTCTGTGTGTGTGTGTATGTGTGTATGTGTATATATATGTGTTTCTGTGCATGTGTGTGTGTGTATATATGTGTTTCCGTGTCTGTGTGGCTGTATGTGTGTATGTGTGTATATATGTGTTTCTGTGTATGTGTGTGTGTGTGTATATATGTGTTTCCGTGTCTGTGTGTGTGTGTGGCTGTATGTGTGTATGTGTGTATATATGTGTTTCTGTGTCTGTGTGTGTGTGTGGCTGTATGTGTGTATGTGTATATATATATATATATATGTTTCTGTGTATGTGTGTGTGTCTGTGTGTGTGTGTGTATATGTGTTTCCGTGTCTGTGTATGTGTGTGTGTGTGTGTATATGTGTTTCCGTGTCTGTGTATGTGTGTATGTGTATATATATATATATGTGTTTCTGTGTATGTGTGTGTGTCTGTGTGTGTGTGTGTATATGTGTTTCCGTGTCTGTGTATGTGTGTGTGTGTGTGTGTATATGTGTTTCCGTGTCTGTGTATGTGTGTGTATATATGTGTTTCCGTGTCTGTGTATGTGTATGTGTGTGGCTTTATGTTAACGACCTGATAATGTGGCGAGCGAGGGGTCACTTCCCCCCGGCCGCGTCCCAACACTGTTGTGGCCCACGGCAACACTCGGGCACCACGGCAACACTCGAGCGCTGCAGGATAGAAAGGACGCTGCACAAAAACCACCGGAGGGGACGATTTAAAGAGGTCAGAGACCGGGTCAACTGGACGAGTGCTCTGCTCTCTCCTCTTTTTATTCCTCCTCTTCCTCCCAGACTCCCACCCCCGACATCCATCTTTAATGTTAGAGCCTCCGACAGAACAATGCTTCCTCCCCCGATGACTCCCTCGCTCGCTGATAATTAGCCGGGAGGGGTCATCATTTTTTGATAAAGCCGAGCAGCAGCAGCAGCAGCAGCAGCGGTGGAGAGACGGAGAGACGGAGAGACGGACACATTTCATTTGCATCATCGCTTGTCAGCCCGTTGGCGAGGAATCGTTGGCGAGGAATCCCCGTCGCATCGTCTGAAATACTGAACATCGGAGGGGAGAGAGGCTGCAGAAAGAGAGAGGGAGTGTTGATGTGTTTGTTGCAGAGGAGAGAGAGATAGAGGAGGGGGGAGAGAGGTAGAGAGAAAGAGAGAGAGAGAGGTAGAGAGAGAGAGAGAGGGGAGAGAGAGGTAGAGAGAGAGATAGAGAGGGAGAGAGAGAGAGGTAGAGAGAGAAAGAAAGAGAAAGAGAGGGAGGAGAGGGAAGAGAGAGAGATAGAGGGGGGAGAGGGGGGAGATAGAGAGAAAGAGAGAGAGAGGGGGGAGAGGTAGAGAGAGAGATAGAGGGGGAGAGAGGGGAGAGAGAGGGGAGAGATAGAGAGAGAAAGAGAGATAGAGGGGGGAGAGGGGGGAGAGGGAAGAGAGAGAGATAGGGGAGAGAGGGGGGAGGCGTTTCCGCTGAATGTGAGTAACTGTGATAAAACTCAACTTCTCGTGTTCATTAAGGAGATTTTATTGCTCGTCTCATCTACAGTCTGGTCGACCTGAAGCCCTGAAACCACTCAGCAGAGTTCAGCAAATCAGGCAAAACAGCCCAATATAAAAACCCTTCTCCTTCTCCTTCTCCTTCTTCTTCTTCTTCTTCTTCTTCTTCTTCTTCTTCTTCTTCTTCTTCTTCTTCTTCTTCTGGGGCAGGAGTCTTCAACGTTTTCAGGCCAAGGACCCCTCAGCAGGGACCCCTTACTCTAATATAATGTATACAATTCAGTCGCATATTAGTCAGGAGGCCAAAACTGATATTAAAACTTTGTCGGACACTTTTTGGTACAAGCATACAACCCTATCCAGTATTAATATTTAACCCCTCAACATGTGTTCGAGCCAGGTTGTCAGCTTAGAAAATGTTTGTTTTTGTCCATTTTAACACTATATTCTTAAAAGTGGTAAAAGCGGATTGTTTTTCCATGTTACCTACTGTAATTTTGGGCAAATGTGGCATGTCGTGTTAAGCAGAAAACCAAAACATTGGCCTGAAATTGCTTGTACAAGTCACAAAAAAAATACATTCAGCTTGACAACCACCCTAATATCTCACCTATGGGTGTCTTCTAACAAAAAAAATAGGGTGACAACTTGTACCAAAAATATGTCTGCAAAAGTCTTTACGGAAGCCCTTTTCAGAAATGGCCCCCTGACTATATTAAACTGGGCCTACAATGACACGTAGGGCTGCCTAGGGCCTTTATATATCTTTTTATGGTGCAAACAATACTAAGGTGTTACAATAATAATTGTTGACATATTCATACATACATATACACCATGTTTTAATGTTACAATGTGGAACAGTGAATCCTGAAGCTTAACTTTATCAGTGGATGGCTACCTTACATATAGGCCAGTAAGCCTATATCATCAATGTTAAATTAAAAAAAAGATGTATCTTTACAAAAAATATGTTGGACTCATGTTAATGTATATATTTTCAGACATATATATTACAGAATTACAATTTAAAACCTGCACTGTGCATCTAGCTGGGCCAACATTTATTGTGAACCTAAATTGACACACATATATATATATATATATATATATATATATATATATATATATATATATATACGGGCCGGATCAAAATCTCCAAGAGGCCAGGTTTTGGCCCGCGGGCCTCGTGTTTGACACGTGAACAGTGTTGAAACGTCTTTCTTTATCTAACCAGAGAAGCCAGAAGAGGACTAGAGTGCCTCACCTTCTGTATTAAACATCTATTTCAGGCAGAAGTGACTGAAAATACACAAAAATCCTTCGATTTTCTCCTTAAAGCTACATACATTACACTGTGTAAGAATTACTCCCATCTAGCGGTGACATTGTCTTTCCTCCCATTACATTGGCGTTTTAACTCCTACGGTGGTCGTATTATTCAACAAAGTCTCACGGCAGGTAGGTTTAAAGGAAAGCATATCTCCACCAGACTCCATGTAAATAATCAGGACTTTTAGCGTGTATAGAGCCAGCATATCTCCACCAGACTCCATGTAAATAATCAGGACTTTTAGCGTGTATAGAGCCAGCATATCTCCACCAGACTCCATGTAAATAATCAGGACTTTTAGCATGTATAGAGCCAGCATATCTCCACCAGACTCCATGTAAATAATCAGGACTTTTAGCGTGTATAGAGCCAGCATATCTCCACCAGACTCCATGTAAATAATCAGGACTTTTAGCGTGTATAGAGCCAGCATATCTCCACCAGACTCCATGTAAATAATCAGGACTTTTAGCATGTATAGAGCCAGCATATCTCCACCAGACTCCATGTAAATAATCAGGACTTTTAGCGTGTATAGAGCCAGCATATCTCCACCAGACTCCATGTAAATAATCAGGACTTTTAGCGTGTATAGAGCCAGCATATCTCCACCAGACTCCATGTAAATAATCAGGACTTTTAGCGTGTATAGAGCCAGCATATCTCCACCAGACTCCATGTAAATAATCAGGACTTTTAGCGTGTATAGAGCCAGCATATCTCCACCAGACTCCATGTAAATAATCAGGACTTTTAGCATGTATAGAGCCAGCATATCTCCACCAGACTCCATGTAAATAATCAGGACTTTTAGCGTGTATAGAGCCAGCATATCTCCACCAGACTCCATGTAAATAATCAGGACTTTTAGCGTGTATAGAGCCAGCATATCTCCACCAGACTCCATGTAAATAATCAGGACTTTTAGCATGCATAGAGCCAGCATATTTCATCCTCACTTCTTCAAGACTTCATACGCATCGGACTCAGGCTACATCTCCACCGCTACGTTTTGGTTTAAAAAGGAATATCTTCTGCTACGATACACAGACAGACACACAGAGACACACACACACACACACACACACACACAGACACACACACGCACACACACAGACACACACAAACACACAGACAGACAGACACACACACACACACATGCAAACACACACAAAAACCTTGCAGAAAAAGTGTCAAATGCTGAAAAAAAGTGTAAAAACAAAATTCAAAAAAGAAAACAGTGGAAAAATCTGAAAAACAAACTTAAGACATAAATGGTCGGTAAAAATGCCAAATCATGCAGCGCTATGAAGAGATGATCCTAATCTTCAGTCCGTTAACACCTGCATCATAAAAAGCCTCTTTATATGAACGAATCAGATAATAACTCCCAGAAAGCTCTTTTATCAGATTAAAAACGGGAGTTAAAGGACCTGCAGAGCACCGTAACCTTCTGAATATTAATCTATAGCTGGGCGGGCGGAGGGGAACAGGGGAGCCGTGCTGGAAAACTATTATTTGAAGTCAGCGTTAACAGCGCGGTGCTCCCAGAGGGAGAAATATTACGGTAATGTTGGCGCTCACAGCACCGGGACGCACTTTTGAACACAACAAGAAAAAGAAGGAGGAGGAGATCGTCTGCAACAGCAAGCTGTCAGCAGTGAGCATAGACGGTATATATATAAACTGGACCAGCAGACCCCGTGTCTCTGGTCTGAGACCAGTGGAGGATATCAGAAGTCTCTTTCCCGGTGCTGGCTGAGTGTTACTGAGCAGCCTCCAACTGAGCTTGAAGACGTAGATGTGACGTGAGCAACGTGTCTGAAAGTGTGAAGTCTTCTGGTAGCTGTGAGAGAGAAATCTCAATCATTCCCAATCTCACAGAGACGGAGAGTGTAGGTATATGTAAGGAGATAACATAGACACAGGCTAATTACTGATCACTAACATGCTAGTTAACATTAGTAATTACTGATCACTAACATGCTAGTTAACATTGATAGGTTGGATATTTCAGCCTACATGTTTCAAATGTATTTATATCTTGTATGTAGGGTACTACACAAGGAGGTTAGTCTGGGGACAACATTCACCCACAGGAATGTATAAATCTATTATGAGTTTGGGTACCACTTTCACACAGAGGAATCGGAGCCAGGAATGTGATCCCCAGATATGTTGCTTCACAAACACATTCAGACTTCTGCTTTCCTCTGAAGTCAGAGATATTAAATAAGTACTCAGATACGCATTTCTGTTGTCTCGGACTCGTCTCGGACTCGTTGGCATTTGGACTCTGACTTGTCTCGGTCTTGGCCATTGGACTTGCCAAATATTCTAGTTCAGGGCTGTCAAACTCAACTTCACTACGGGCCACAATGGGAAATAAGAATCACATCAAGGGCCAGACATGGAGTTTTTTTATATGCTTTTATTTAATCAATATAATTTATTGCATGTGTCATAAAGTCTTCTCACTTACAGTTGGGTCGACATAAAGTCCTAAAGAAGTCAGGAAAAGTTCCTCAACCGTCATAGAAAAAAAAGCGCCCAAAAATGTCGGAAAAAGTGACAAAAATGTCAGAGAAAGTGACAAAAGTCGGAAAAAGTGACAAAGCCGGAAAAAGTGACAAACCGCAGGAAAAAGTGACAAAAACGTAGGAAAAAGTGACAGAAACGTCGGAAAAAGTGGCAAAAATGTCGTAAAAAGTGACAAACTGCAGGAAAAAGTGACAAAAACATCAGAAAAAGTGACAAAAACTTCGGATAAAGTTGCAAAAACCTTATGAAAAGTTGCAAAAACCTCGGAAAAAGTAACAAAAACATCAGAAAAAGTGACCAAAACATCAGAAAAAGCGACAAGTCGGAAAAAGTGACAAACCGCAGGAAAAGGTGACAAAACGTCAGAAAAAATGACAAAAAAGTCTGAAAAAGTGAGAAAAACGTAGGAAAAAGTGACAAAAAGTTGGAAAAAGTGACAAAAAGTTGGAAAAAGTGACAAAAACGTCAGAAAAAGTGAAAAAAAACGTCAGAAAAAGTGACAAGAACGTCGGAGAAAGAGACAAAAAAGTCAGAAAAAGTGACATAAACTAGGTGGGCTAAAATGTGTTGTGAACCTACATTGGTATGCGGGCCGGACCTGCGAGGAGCCAGATTTGGCCCACGGGCCTCGAGTTTGACACGTGTGGATTAGGGGTTAGCCAGAGTCCAGAGCGGCAATATAAATTTGAAAAGCGTTGGAAAAAATGTCAAAGGGTAAAAAAAAAAGAAGTGTTTAAGAAAGCAGCAAAAAAACGTTAACCCTGCTTTTGTCGTCACACGACAAAAAACTGGTCATGTCTATTTTTATGTTTCTGCGCAAGTTCAGCAGACAGTGAGGTTTGGATCGGATGTAGCTTGTAGGTATGCTAGGCTAGGCTAGGCTAGGTTAGCTCCCAGTGATCTGAGAGTGTGAAAATCATTTACAGTAAAGGACAAGGTTGCAACAGTCGTTGTTTAGGTACCTCAAACGTGCACAAATGGTCTCAGAGTCATCGCTGCAACCAGGAGATGAAGGAGAGCTGAGATCCACAACGCCGAGCACATCTTTGTCTCGGCCACCGCAGGATGCTAGCGATGCTATGCGGTTAGTGCGGCTAGCGCGGCCAGCACGGTTAGCGCAACCAGCGCCGGTGCTAATGCCTTTGCCTCTGCCTCGCGAGTGGATGATATAGCCCCTATGGATACAGCCCTATGGATATAGCCCCTATGGATATAGCCCCTATGGATATAACCCTGTGGATATAGCCCCTGTGGATATAGCCCCTATGGATATAGCCCTGTGGATATAGCCCCTATGGATATAGCCCCTATGGATATAACCCTGTGGATATAGCCCCTATGGATACAGCCCTATGGATATAGCCCCTATGGATATAGCCCCTATGGATATAACCCTGTGGATATAGCCCCTGTGGATATAGCCCCTATGGATATAGCCCTGTGGATATAGCCCCTATGGATATAGCCCCTATGGATATAACCCTGTGGATATAGCCCCTGTGGATATAGCCCCTGTGGATATAGCCCCTATGGATATAGCCCTGTGGATATAGCCCTGTGGATATAGCCCCTATGGATATAGCCTCTATGGATATAACCCTGTGGATATAGCCCCTGTGGATATAGCCCCTGTGGATATAGCCCCTATGGATACAGCCCCTATGGATATAGCCCTATGGATATAGCCCCTATGGATATAGCCCCTATGGATATAACCCTGTGGATATAGCCCCTGTGTAGCCCCTATGGATATAGCCCCTATGGATACAGCCCCTATGGATATAGCCCTATAGATATAGCCCCTATGGATATAGCCCCTATAGATATAGCCCCTATGGATATAGCCCCTATGGATATAGCCCCTATAGATATAGCCACTATGGATATAGCCCCTATAGATATAGCCCCTATGGATATAGCCCCTATGGATATAGCCCCTATGGATATAGCCCCTATAGATATAGCCCCTATGGATATAGCCCTGTGGATCGGTCTTCCGTGGATGAGCCCGCAACTCTACCAGTGCTAAAGTATCCGGTCACTTCTTCTGCTGAGTTTAATTGTGTAGGACCCCCAGAGGATAACAGTAAGGTATGTGGCTACTCTGCCTGTATTGTATTATGTCGTTATATGAGATATATGGATTAAAATAATCAATTCATAACCTGCTACAGAAGCTGCAGGCGCAGTTCTATTTCTATAACAGCTTGTTACTGTCAAGTTGTTTTTTCCCTCATGGTTTTCTCTTGTTATGGCCAATAATACTTTAGGGCTATTAATGCGATTTATTTATTTTTGTTAAACATGTTTATAACATGAATCATCACACTAATGTAAGGAAATAACTTGAGTCTAGTTTTACATGACAGATGACACAATGAACACGTTCTGTGGCCGAGTATTGATTGAAACTGTCGGGCAGTGTTGTTGATCTGTATATTGTTGAAAACTTTATTCGGCCTCATGTTATACGAGCAGAACTAAACTATGTTTTGGGGAAATATTAGATTCCTGACCACTTTTACAGTCTATAGGCCTGAGGTTAGGAGAGATGCGCTATAGTACAGCCAGGTATGGTGGTAATGGAGAGTCCAAAGCGCTCTTCTTTTGGGCAGAACCAAGGAGAGCCATCGCGGATAGGTCCGTCCTTTGCACCGAAACTTTTTACAATGCAACAACATATAAATAGCATCAAGCTATTACAATCTTTATTATGTAAGCACATATAATATATATATATATAATATAACAGTATATTAGCCAGTCATTTTTATTAGGTTAAACAGGGATTTGATAACGTTTTTAATTTAAGGCCCACCCACAATTGGTCTGACCCATCCAAAACTGGAATCCTGGCGCCGGTCCTGGCGTATACAGGTGTGTGTGTTTGCAGTGTTGGGAAGGATACTTTCAAAACGTATTTCGTTACAGAATACAGAATACATGCCCACAAATGTAATTTGTAACGTATTCCGTTAAGTTACTCAATCTGAGTAACGTATTCTGAATACTTGGATTACTTCAAGATTACTTCTACATTGAACTGTGTTTTATAAGTGTAGGAATGCGGCTATCCCATCCAGCTTACTAAACAGGCCTATAATGGTGTGTTCTTTTTATTCCAACTGGCTGAATGTGTACCTGAACAAGCAGATAGATTATTGTATTGCTAGTCCCGAACTGCACACTACAAAAATCTAACCGCGGTCTAAGCTACCACGAGCTAATTTTAGCTAACGTTAGTTAGCATGTCAAACGGGGCTATAGTCTTTAAACAGCTCTGGAGCTAGTAAATCAGCACCTAGGAGAATGTAAAGTCCCACGTCAATGTTAAAATAGCAAGGTGAGCAGTAAAACTACAGCAGACGACTACCCTCGGCTAATTAAAAAAATAACTTACTTTAAGATGCTTCTTCAGGTTGGAGGTGGAGTCATTTGGAGCTGAAAGGAGGCTGGTTGCTGGCAGGCAGAGGCTGCACGGCCCAGTTAGCTGTGTTTCATTCTCCCCGTTCGTTCTTTAATGTGAAATGCTGTTTGAATTTCCAAGATAGAAACTCATTCCTGCCCTGGCTCTGTCGTGCCGGTTCCGACTCCATTGTGACTGATCACGGAAATAGCTATTTTTTTCTATTTCATATTGGGGCTTCTGGAAAATGCATTAAGTTGCCTTAATTTATTCAGAGTGAATAAACTCGTGAAACTGAGAAGTATCGTCATGTAATCCACTGATTTCAACAATGTAACTGTATTCTAAATACCAACTATTTAAATTGTAACTGTAACGGAGTACAGTTACTCATAATTTGTATTCTGAATACGTAACGCCGTTACATGTATTCCATTACTCCCAAACACTGTGTGTTTGTGTGTGTGTGTGTGTGTGTACAGCGTATACAGGTGTGTGTGTGTGTGTTTGTACACAGCGTATACAGGTGTGTGTGTGTTTGTGTACAGCGTATACAGGTGTGTGTGTGTGTGTGTGTGTGTGTGTGTTTGAGTACAGCGTATACAGGTGTGTGTGTGTGTGTGTGTGTACAGCGTATACAGGTATGTGTGTGTGTGTGTGTATTAATTGAAGAGGTGTTTACAGGTTTAATGGCTTCCTGCTGCAGCGGGACACCAGTAATATTTCGTGCAGCCTCAGAGCTCTGAAGGAAAGTCTGACCGACCAGATTCACACTGACCATCTCAGGAGCTGCTGAGCTCGCTCTGCTTCAGCTGGTACACACACACACACACACACACACACACACACACACACACACACACACACACAGATTCACTGTCATCACCATCTTAGGAGCTGCTGAGCTCGCTCTGCTTCAGCTGGACGCAGAATTACATCACGTTGCTTTGTGGAACTTTCTCTAAGACAGCTAGGGAACCAAACTGTAGTCGGGAAGACTTTATGACACACACACACACACACACACACACACACACACCTGTATAAGCTGTACACACACACACACACACACACACACACACACACACACACACACACACACACACACACACACACACTGTATAAGCTGTACACACACACACACACACACACACACACACACACACACACACACACACACACACACATGTATAAGCTGTACACACACACACACACACACACACACACACACACACACACACACACACACCTGTATAAGCTGTACACACACACACACACACACACACACACACACACACACAGACCTGTATACGCTGTACGGAAACACACACACAGAGACACACACCTGTATACGCTGTACACACACACACACACACACACACACACACACACACACACACCTGTATACGCTGTACGGAAACACACACACACAGAGACACACACCTGTATATGCTGTATACACACACACACACACACACACAGACCTGTATACGCTGTACGGAAACACACACACAGAGACACACACCTGTATACGCTGTACACACACAGACCTGTATACGCTGAACACACACACACAGAGACACACACCTGTATACGCTGTACACACACACAGACCTGTATACGCTGAACACACACACACACACACACACACCTGTATACGCTGTACAGAAACACACAGACCTGTATAAGCTGTACACACACACGCTGCAGCCAAACTACCTCTGAGAGAGTTGAACTTGAGATATTATGACAGCAGCAGGATATCTGATATCTGTCCTTTGTTCTTCATTCAACATTTTTCTGACGTTTTTGGATCTCTTTCAACATCTGAGTCGCTTTCTTTCATCGTTTCGCCACTTCTGTTTAATTTTTCGAGGCTTTATTAACTTTTACTTTCATGGGGTTTTTGTTGCTTTTTATGTCACAATTTTTTATTCAAAATCAAAAACTCGAAAAAGACAAAAAACTCCCCAAAGAATTGACAAAAAAGGCGACAAAATGTCAAAAGAATTGTGTGTTTTATTTAGTTATTTTGCTAGTATTAAATCACTAGTATTGGGGGAGACCAGCTGTGTGATATCTATCTCGTGTACTTTAAATATTCTTTTGTGTGAACACAGTAAAGTACATGAAGTAAAACACCGCTTCACTGAGTTCAGGTAAACATCCTAAATACCTCGGCGCCATGGTTACGCCATCCGCCCGGCTGCCACGGTAACGCTGCAGCCTCCGAGGCCTGCTCTCTCCTCTCCCAAACCTCCACTCTCTCATTTCCTCCTTCTATCCCTCTCTCTCACTTTCTTCCCTCTCTCATTTCCTCCCTCTCTCCCTCTCACTTTCTCTCACTCTCCCTCCTCCCTCTCCCTCTCACTTTCTCACTCTCCCTCCTCCCTCTCCCTTTCTCTCTCTCCCTTTCTTCCCTCTCTCATTTCCTCCCTCTCTCTTTCACTCTCTCTCCTTCTCCCTCTTTCTCTCACTCTCCCTCCCACTCTCTCTCCTTCTCCCTCTCTCTCCCTCTCCTTCTCCTTCTCCCTCTCTCTCCCTCTCCTTCTCCATCTCTCTCCCCCCTCCCTCCCTCTCTCTCCCTCTCTCTCTCTTCTCTTTATTTCCCTCCGGCTGTGTCTGCTCTCTTTACAAAGCCCCGGAGCATTATCAGCGCATTACAGCGCGCAGCATGTGTTTGATTAAAAAAGTGTAAAGTTACAAATTAGTTAATAAAATCATTTAGGCCGATCGCTGCAAATGGTGATGAATGTCTTCCATATGCTCCCAATAAAACAGCAGAGTGCCGCGCGCCCGTCCCCGCTGTCTCCGCCATAAACAAATAAATTAAAACAATTACCGCGCCGAGCGCGCCGTCTTTAATGAGAGCGCCGCCGCGCCGTGAAATATGTGACAGCTCTCGTTTGAACGGAGCCGGTCTCTCCGGCCGGCGGCCGCGTTGCTCCAGTTTCTCTGCTGAATCACCTGAGATCAGCTGGGACACGCTGGGAACATTTGGGGGGGGTCAGGCTCTGTTTACAGCAGCTATAGGAACTATTCTTCAAGATATGTGATTACACAAAGCCTGAAAATCTGGACATTATTTGGGGAAAAACTTGATATTTGTAACATCCTTTTTTCCCAACATTTTGTCACTTTTTAAGCGTTTTTTTTCCAAATTTGTGTCGTTTTTTCTGACGTTTTTTTGGTCCTTTGTGTGGCTTTTGACACTTTCCTTTTACATTTCTTAGTCTTTTTGTCCCTTTTTTACCTGTTTCTGTCACTTTGTCCAAAGTTCTTCAAATCAGTTTTATTTTTCTGATAGGATGCAGGTTTAAAGCCCATGTTCTGCTAATTTTCAGGTTTATAATTGTATTTAGAGGTTAAATCACAATAGGTTTAAATGGTTTAATAAAAAAAAATATATTTTTGCTGTACTGCACATTGCTGCAGCTCCTCTTTTCACCCTGTGTTCAGATCTCTGTTTTAGCTACAGAGTGAGACATCTCACTGCTGTAACATCTTTGTTGGGAGTCGCACATGTACACTCACACCTGTATAAGCTGTACACACACACACACACACACACACACACACACACACACACACACACACACACACACAGTATGAGGACGTGCCCCGACATCGTGGCCTTTTTCACGTTGTAAACCTATAACATGCACAAAAAGATAAAGGAAAGGGATAAAGACTAAAAGCATAAGAGGAGCACCTGAAGATGCTTTTCAGACCTGAAGTTTGAGCCGGCTTGGTTTTAAATAAAACAAACATTTAATAAAAATACTTCAGCGTGACTCAGATTTCACCTCTGAATGTCTGAGTCAAGGATTTGGGACGAAGCCACCGTTTTAATGGGACTCAGGTAATGGTGCTTACTCTGACCAAGGGGGAGGGAGGGGTGAGGGGGGTGGGGGGGAGAGGGGGAGTCCAGGTCTGTGTCCACTGACCTTCACAGCGTTCAGGACCGAGAGTCTTCTGGACTCAGCAGATACAAACACATAACAGAGCGAAGGAGCAGATGAGAGGAAATGAGGCTTTTAATTGAGGCGTCTATTAAAGGTGCAGAAGAAGAGAGAAATGGGAGGGGGGGGGGGGGGAAAGAGGGTGTGTGGGGGGGGGGGGGGGGGTCAGAAGAGGTCAGGGTCAAGAGGACGAGCAGATCAGAGCAACACTAGCTGTGTTAGAAACCGTTCCCTGTATAGTGTGCTCTCTCTGCTGTTCATCTCATTCACTATATAGTCCACTATAAAATACCCACAATGCAACGTGGCTGTGTTTTAAAAGGGGAAAAGAAGAAGCAGAAGGACCTGCGGAAACTGAACAGGAAAAATGGAGCGGGCTTTGGTTTCTAAACAGTAGAAATGTAACATGCAACCCTTCCTCTCCTCCTGAGTGCTCGCTGTGTTTCAGACGTAGTTTCTGTTTGTTTCCATGATGTCTCCGTCACACAAACAAGCGGAGCACCTACCGACGCTACCGATGGTTTCAGGGTCTGGGATCTGGTTTGGTCATTCCTTCTTTAATAAACACACACACACACACACACACACACACACACACACACACACACACACACACACACACACACGGACATGGTGTCCTCCCCAAAATAATCCTGCTTGCCCAACCCCTTCAAATGTGCACAGAGGCAACAGCCAGTCCTGCCTTCTCCAAAACATCCTCCGAGGTCGGAAACATTTCCAGCGAGCCCTGTTCCACGCGAGCACACCACAGGTCCAACTTTTCCTGAACGCAGAGACTTTATCGTGTACCAACAATACATGGCACTCCTTTCCCTGCAGAGAAGTGTTGAGCACATTAATCCTTTCGAAAATATCAGGAAAAATAGGCCAACCTCGCCACCCAGCTACTGTCCTCCATGCGTTTCACCAACGGAGAGTTGATTTCGGTGAGAAATAAGAGGACTTCCTCACGCAAGTCACACATGCGGGTGAGGACCTTGCCCCGGGACAACCAGACGACGTCAGAGTGCAGGAGTAGCTGGCGAAAGTGTGCGCCCATCTCATCGCAGAGGAAGGAGAACAGACGAGCATTCAGGGTTCGGGATTTAATCAGGTTCACATTTTGGAGCGCATGCAGCTCCTCGGACATCTTCTTGGCCTCCAAGGCCTGTCGATGGATAAGGCAGACCAATCTGGCAACCTGTCGTTAAGGTTTTTCGCGGATGTTGTGGGGCTTACCCGCCTTTGCAATGCATAATGCTTCGAGATATGATGCTTCAGTTGCCTTGCAGTTTGTAGTGCTGAATGTTTCGACCATCTTCTTCTGTGTCTTTAGTTATTTTCGCTTTGTACTAAAAAAACTCTAGCGGATTAGACAGCAAACTTTGGCGCTTGGTCTCCAGATTGCCTGCGGAGTTTGCAGGGTCTCATGCTATCGTTAGCCAGAACCTCTCTACAGACCACACACTGTGGCTGTGGAAAATCACCACTTTAAATATACATTGTCATACTTTCTGTACGTATTCAATTCCATTCACCCACCAAATCATTATTGTCCAGAAAGCATAAATAATTGTATTATTTTTTTTAATATTTCACTGCTTCTTTCACAAACTCTTTGGCGCCCCCCAGGGGACCAGACGCCATGTAACGAATCGGTGCAAAAGTTGAGCAGGAAGACAGAGAACTTAACCTGATTATATGTTGCTTAAAAGTTAAAAGTGAGTTGATTGAATGTTTTTTTTTTTGACAATTTTGTCGCCTTTGTCGGTACGCGATCTGTGCTGCCTGCACGATATGCGCATAAATACGTAGTAGAAAACGTGACAGGCACAACTGGCGCCATATTTTTGTACGCTACATTTTGTGTTATTAATTATGCAAACAGCAGGTCTGAATTGAGTACTTATTGTCACTGAAACAAAACTCATATCGACATCCGTGTGCTACACCTCGGCCACATTGTTGTTGTTGTGACATGTAGTTTGAGTTTGGGTTTATTCACAATTTTTGATTTGATTTATCTTGGATTTCACAAACAACATAATCCAAAGGATAGCATGTTAAAGTGTAAACACTTATTTCCAACATGGTCCTTGGTGTTAAAACATGCAACACATAACGAAGACCTATTTCAGGTCAAAGACAATAACATAAATACCAACTTCAACAACAATACCACTTCAAACATTACAATAATACAGTTGGGGTACAATATCAATATCACGGGTAGAGTGAATGGGTCCCCCAAGGAAGCTAGGAAAGCTTATAGGTGGGGTGAAAAGGGTAGTGGTACAGACGATAGTATACACAGTTACCAGCTGTAACCACATGATGATGAGTAAATGCACGTAAAGAGCGCACCACTACATACATAACATTACATACAATCATACACATACATCCAGTAGTCCATGAGAGAACAGTTTTATATTAGATATACTGTAGGTTAATAGGAAATGATTTTTTGTTGTCTTTTGAAGTTTGTTGATAGAGGGCAGCACCTTGAGGCCTTCATCAATCCCGTTCCAGATCTGCGGCCCCCCAACAGACAACACTCATACTGGCGCACACATGTCGGCGACATTTCCCCGATATAAGTGGTTTGATTCCCGTTTGGTAGTATGTATGCTGGGGGCTGGAGATGGGAACAAGACTACTCAATCTACAATTTGGAACATAAGGCAGGCATTATGATATTAATTTAGCTCAGTCAGTCTTAGTAACTCAAAGCGGTGGAATAGAGGGTGGGTGGGGGAATTTATCTCTGACCAGGACAGAGCCCGTATGACTTTCTTTTGCAAGGATATACGTTTTTTAAGATGGCTGGTGAAAGTGTTACACCATATCACATTACAATAGTTAAAAGAATACTCCACCGTTTGTTGAAATAGTTCTTATCATGGTCTCCCCTGGCTGTAGATAGGGGGGCCAACGCATTTTTTGTCTCAGTGCAAGTAATTAGGTTGTTTTTTTTTGTCTTTTGTTGGCTCACTTTTACTCACAACATGCTAACCGGCAACATAGGATTCCATTCACTACGCTAAGCTAACTAGCAGCGCTGCTGCCGGTGTTGCACCGGACCAAAACGATGCATGCACAAAAAAAGCGTTGGCCCACCTATCTACAGCTAGAGGAGACCCCACCTATCTCCAGCTAGAGGAGACCCCACCTATCTACAGCTAGAGGAGACCCCACCTATCTACAGCTAGAGGAGACCCCACCTATCTACAGCTAGGGGAGACCCCACCTATCTACAGCTAGAGGAGACCCCACCTATCTACAGCTAGAGGAGACCCCACCTATCTACAGCTAGAGGAGACCCCACCTATCTACAGCTAGAGGAGACCCCACCTATCTACAGCTAGAGGAGACCCCACCTATCTCCAGCTAGAGGAGACCCCACCTATCTCCAGCTAGAGGAGACCCCACCTATCTACAGCTAGAGGAGACCCCACCTATCTACAGCTAGAGGAGACCCCACCTATCTACAGCTAGAGGAGACCCCACCTATCTACAGCTAGAGGAGACCGGGATAAGCCCTATTTCATCAAACAGTGGTGTATCCTTTTAAGGTGTGGTTCAAAGAGGGTTTTGTACAGCAGTGTGGGGATGTTGTGATGTCTTTAAGTGGAACTTACGCTGTGCATTATGAAATGTTTACGTGGTTGCCAATCCAAAATAATAAAAGGAGTTGTTACATGTTGCATGACACAACATTTTGTTTTTATGTTTTATTCTACAATTTTGTCAATGTTCTCGTGTGGTAAAATTACAGTTGCCCTGAGAGGCCAAAACACGCAACATCAAGAAAACGCATACAAATAAAACACAGTTTAGTTGCTTGCTGTGTTTTATTTGCGTGCATTTTCTTTTAGTTGCGTGTTGTGATCTATTTGTGTGCGTTTTCTTAATGTTGCGTGTTTTGGCCTCTCAGGGCCACCGTATAAATCACTAAAAGCGGCCGCTAGAATCAAAGCAATCTGAAAGTTACAAACAGCTACTTTGAGTAAGTAGTTTTGGGGCCTAAACAACCAAATTGCAACCATTTCACAACGTTAACGACGTCTTTCGGTTGCATCTTCCTGTTTGTCTTTAATGTCTCCACCTGTGATTCATTCCACTACGTTTGTGTCTTATTCTACTTTTCCCTGCATGTTTAATCTGAGCAGTGTTTGAACAACTTTAGAACGGATGAACTTTCATCTTCTCTTAGAAACAAGCCCTTTAACATGCAGCGTTATGTTGTTGTCGTCCTGTTAACTGTCTCTTCGGTTTAGACCCTGACATCTGCAGCGACCGGAGAGCTTTTTATATTTCTAGATATTCATAAAACTGAACAGAGGACACGTCGTCACAACACTGAGGGGATGTTTAAAGGAAACGTTCCCCTCGACTCCTCCAAGACTTACACACACACACACACACACACACACACACACACACACACACACACAGATGCAGACGCCCACACACACACACACACACACACACTGTTCACTTGATCAGCTTCTGATGAAGGATCACACACCTCCGCAAGGTTTGTCCCTGAGAGCCGCTTCAAGGAGCTGCACTGTACGTGTGTGTGTGTGTGTGTGTGTGTGTGGGCGCCTGCAACTGTGTGTGTGTCTGTGTGTCTCTGTGTGTGTGTGTCTCTCTGTGTCTCTGTGTGTGTGTGTTTCTCTGTGTCTGTGTGTGTGTGTGTGTGTGTGTGTGACACGAGGGGAAAGTGAAAGAGAGGAAACTGCCTCTTGTCTTTTCCAGTTTGGGGCGTCCAGATGGGAAGTCATTTTTTATTCGTCTTGCGGCGGCTCTTCACATCTGTCGGCCCAGATGCCTAATGAATACGGAAGCAGGCCGTGCTGTCGCCTCATTAATACTGCACCCGCGCGGGGAGCCCGGCCCGTGCAGCCCGCCGAACGCCGCGTCCCGGCGCCGAGCGCGGTGGTGACTGCCGCGTTCCTCTGGGCCCGGAGCCGCCAGCTGGCGCCCCGCAGGAACAAAGCTGCGGCACTTTGTCGGCCTAATGCCTCCCTGTGTTGTCACTTAAGGTCTTTATTGGTATTAATTGATACGATCCGAGCAACTTCGACTCCCCCCGTCTCCCAAAACATCAACCTGACAACCCCCCCCCCGCGCCTCACTGTGGCGTCAAACAGGTGAAGTATAGCTTATATAGAACTATAGCTTTTTGGGACTTAAACAGAAAAAAATATGCTTTTTCAGGGTTTTTCATATAAAAAAAGCTAAAAATCTGCAAAAACATATTAAACAAATGTGAAAAAAGCCACAGAAAGTGTGAAAAAAAATAGTGGGGGAAAAAAATGTAGGTAAAACCGCCAGTAAGTGTTGAAAAAGCACCCAAAACGCTGAAAAGAAAGTGTTGAAAATTTTTTTTCAAAAAAGGGTACAAAATGTTACTAAAGTAATGGGGAAAACCAACACAAAAACTTCAGTAAAAGTGCAGAAAAAAAGCGCTTAAAAAAACCCTGAAAATGCGTTGTTTTTGTGTTTATTTCCCAAAAAAAAGCAAAAAATAATTATTAAATTGCAACAACAGATTGTAGGGAAAAAATGACAAAAATGTTTGTTTGTTTAAAAAGTACAAAAAAGTGACAAAAACTTCACTTTGTCTGCCTAATACCTACCTGTGTTGTCACTTAAGGTCTTTATTGGTATTAATTGATACGAGGCGTCAAACAGGTGAAGTGCTGAAGCTTTTTGGGGCATAAACACAAAAAAAGATGCTTTTTCAGGGTTTTTTCTACGTTTTTGGTGATTCTTTCTGCACTTTTGCTGAAGTTTGTGTCAGCTCATTGGTTCTCAGGATTGAAGGGTTTAAAGTACGGAGGCCCCGAGGAGCCAAAACACACAACAGCACAACAGTGATTAAAACCTGCAAAAGAGTCTTTGTGGCTCTGCTTATATGAGTTGTTATACGTAGACGTTTAACTGCAGGGACGCCCCCCAAAAAAAAAAAAAAAAAAAAAGCTAAAAAAAAATCTGCAAAAACATTGAAACAAAATGTGAAAAAAAGCCACAGAAAGTGTGAAAAAAATAGTGGGGGGAAAAAATGCATAAAATGTAGGTAAAACCACCAATAAGTGTTGAAAAAGTGCCCAAAACGCTGAAAATAATTGTGGAAAAACACTGAAAAAAAGACTATTTTAAAAAAGGGTAAAAAAATGTTACTAAAATAATGGGTAAAAAACACAAAAGCTTATAAAAAACCCTGAAAATGCGTTGTTTTTGTGTTTATTTCCCAAAAAAGCAAAAAAAAGCTAATAAAAATTTGCAACAAAAGATTGTAGAAAAAAAATGGGGGGGGGAAACAATGCATAAAATGTAGGTAAAACCACCAAGAAGTGTTGAAAAACTGCCCAAAAATGTTTTTTTCCCACACTTTTTGTGGGTAATTTTTGGTGAATTTGTTGTCACTTTTTTGTACTTTTGAAACAAACATTGTTGTCGTTTTTTCTACAGTTTTGCTGAT
>NC_041340.1:482082-499582 GCF_004354835.1 Perca flavescens | reverse complement strand
TTTAATATTCAGGTTCTGATGTTCGGGGCTGGCTGCTGCTGCTGCTGCTGCTGCTGCTGTTCTCCGTGTGTCGGCGTGCTGGAGGTAAAGGTCACCTTCTCTGCAGACAGGTGTCTCCGCCTGCTGCTCCACATGTATGTTTGTCCTCTCCGGCTTCCCGTAGATGTAGTCTGAGTTGACCTCGGCAGGAAGCCGAGAGCGAACCGAACGCGCGGACACTTCTCTGCTCAGAGTTTCACTTTTTAAACCACAAGGGGCCCCGAGTTTGACTCCAGATCTGATCAGGATCACATGGATCATGTGAAGACATTACAGCAGCGATAGGAACTAATAATCAACATATTTGGTAACAGAATGCCTAAAATTTATCATTTTGGATGAGAAAAACATGATACTTGTGACATCCTATTGTTTTGAAGATTTTTTTAATGCTTTGAAACAATTTAGAAGATTTTTTTTCCCACTGTTTTTATGCTTTTTTCAATGTCTTTCTTTCATTTTGGTCACCTTTCCCACTTTTATTAATTTTTTTCTGGCTTTTCTAAAAACGTTTATGTCGCCTTTTCCTTCTTTTTTGTCATTTTTTTCAAATTTTCTTTTGCATTTATCGACATTCAACGATAATTCATTTTTGACGGTTGAAAAAGGCCTGTTTGGTTCTTTGTGTGTTTGTGTGTGTGTTTGTGTGTTTGTGTGCGTACGTGCGTGTGTGTGAGTGTGTCTGTGTGTGTGTGTTTGTGTGAGTGTGTGCATGTGTGTGTGTGTGTGTGTGTGTGTGTGTGTGCGTATGCGCGCATGTGCGTGTGTGTGTGTTTCATCAATAAAGGATCCGTGTGAAATAAATAAGTCATCTGACATGTATGACAGATAAATAATGGAAACACTGTTTTTCTTTACGTTCCTTTGTCTCTGAACTGACCTGAAGGCTTTTAAAATTAAAACTACACATCACACACTCTCTGTCTGTCTGTTAACACATGAACTCTGACACACACACACACTCACATACCTTCAGGGGGAATCAAAGTTTCACACAAACACAAACATATAAAATATATAAATCTGTGAATCAGAGACTGGAAAATGACTCTAAACTCTTCAGACATTAGACTGAAATTAACTCAATTACCTATTTCATTTCACAGTCACAAACTATTATTGTTATTATGACAAAACATAGATTCAGATGTGTTTCCTCAAAGAGACCAAACTCACACACAGACAAAATTTAACTTTTGTATGAATTCAGTTGTAGCCTGAAGCTCTTGAAAACTGGTTGAACGTTTGTAAGGCTAAGGGAATTAGATTTTCATTCTTTAAAAGTAAAGTTGTGTCGTCAGCCAAGTGACTTATGGTAATTAGTCTGTCCCTCCCAACTAACCCTTTAATGTAACTATTGTGGATCAAAATGGACAACATTTCTGGTACCATAATGAATAAAAGTGTAGAGCTGCTGCAACCCTGACAAATTCCTTCTTCATCTCAAATCGGGGACAGGTGCCCTAGAGCTATACAAATAGTGATTCCATTATATAGCATCGCAATTATATCCATGCATTTCTCACCAAATCTAAAATGATACAAAGTTTTCAAGATAAAGGGATTTTCAACAGAATCAAATGCTTTATAAAAATCTAAGAACAGAATAAACCCACTATCATGAATATTATCGCAGTACTCAAGTAAATCTAAAACAAGTCTTATGTTCAAGATTGTGTCTCAACAATTATGGTAAACATACCTCCCTTTAGCCCAGTAGCAACAACTCCAGAGAGGAACTTGTAGTCAGTATTCAACAATGTTATTGGTCTCAAATGATCTCTAATGCTTTTGTCTTTACCACATTTAGGAATCAGAGTAATTAGTCCTTGTTTCATAGATGACATGAGTTATTTCTTCTCTATACATCCCGGTAACGCTTTGAGTAGTACATTTCTCACATCACTCCAAAAGAATTGATTTTAAATATGTTGTAAGCCTGTCCGGCCCTGACAGGGGGGGCGCTCTGCCTTTTTATTACGACGAGTTGACAGACACGTCTCTGCTGATTGGCTATCAGCTGGAAAATAGCCAGTAAAAGAGAGACACGCCCACCAAACCAGAGAAAACAGAACTCAGAGCTGTTTCACACCGTTCAGAGGAAACATGTCCTTCAAGATCAAGTCAACTTTATTATCCCCAAATGGGGCAATTGTTTCTACAGCCAGCAGAGAACAGAAGACAGCATCCCATACACAACATAACATACATTCATATTCCAAACTCCAACAGGACAAATTACATCAAGGTATTAATGGGGAGACACCCCAGGTGAATAGGGAAAAAATTACTAATAGATAGCCGCATGAAACTTCCCCAGTTGATAACTTACATTAAGACAGCTATCTTTTGTATTACAAGTTTTTAGATTATGTATGTTTAAATATGCAAATAAGGTTTTATCTCATTAAATATGGGCTAATTTGCATATATTTCCAGAAGAGAAATCTTCTTGTTTCATTTAGTTGACATTTTAGAGTCAAAGGTCTTTTCTGAGGAGATTTTTGATATCACTCCATTAATGAGAAAATACTGTCAACAGCCATAAAAAAAACTTCTGCCCCGTCTTTAGGTATAAAATGTTGCATAAGTCAGACTCTGAGTGATATACATACAAACTCCTCTGTAAAAACCTTACGAATATACATAGGAATACAACTGGAAAGTTTGGTGTATGTAAGTGCTGCTGAAGTGGAGATTTCTGGCTCAAGAGTATGAGAAAAAAAACATGTACAAATTACATCAAGTATTAATGAGACCAACGCCAAAAGGTACAAATGAGCTCTTCCATCTCTTGGTGTTACACCTGGGTACCAGGTACCTGCGAGCCGATGGCAGCAGCCTGGATTCACAGGACAAGGGGTGACTCGGGTCAGCGAGGATGGCTTTGGCCTTCCTTGGGACTCTGACCCTGTATAAAAGGGATAACTCTACAAAGTCAATCCCTGCAATGTTGCCACACCTCTTAATGATGCTGTTTAGTCGATGCTCATTTTTCAAATTAAGGGACCCAAACCAGCAGATAAAAGAAAAAAGTTAAAACAGACTCATTAAAACAAGAATAAAACATTTCCATAAAATATGTATCAACATTAAAACATCTCAACTTCTGAAAACAAGACATTGGTTGGTGGGTCTTAGCACAAACTGCATCTGTGTTGGTCTCAAATGTCAAGTTATTAACAGGATGTTTCCAGCGTGTGAACTTGTCGGAGCGTGTGAACACAGCGTCTCTCTTTCATTCCTTCAACAAGCTTCTAGAAAAGGTCAGCTCATATCCAAAAACCTTTTGATATCCGAGTCTTTGATCATGTTTAAAAGTTGCTGTTTCTCCTTCCTATCCGGTCTGCAGCCCTGCAGTCGGCTGGTTGGTTTTGTGTCCAGTAACCATAGAAACGCACAGAGCTGACCATACGCCGTAAACAGGCGAGATGCCGTATACTGTCACAAACTGTAGTCAAACCAAAAAGGTCTTATTCTGAATATCCAACCATCTGTTTACATGACCCATGTCAAATTCCGAATACTGCCATATTGTGAATAATAGAGGAACACTGATGTGGATGTATATCTGCTTTACTTTAAAGAAAGGAAAGTTTGACTTTGGACGGTGTGCACAGCTGATTGTTCAATACCTCACTGGGGAACACGCGTAACTCACGGCCCAATTCAAACAGGATCAACTCATGGTCGTCTTTTGGAACTCGCCCAAAACGTTCAACAGGAAAGACTTCTTTTAAGTTCAAACACTGCCAGCCAATCAGAATCACTCAGGGGAGAAAACAAACGTGGAGATGAGTGGAACAGATCTGTACGGAGGTTTACTAATGACAAAACTGACTGAGTCTTAGAATTATAATAGCAAAATAAAATATTATATCAAAGTAAAAATAAGAATATAAAATATACTAGTACTCAAGTTAAAGTACTGATACCACAGTGCAAAAATAAGTAAAATTACAAATGTATCAGCATAAAAATACTTAAAGTACTAAAAGTAAAAGTGGTGATTCTACAGAATAATTAGTATAATTTTACTGGTTTCTAATGACTGATGACTTTAATGTTGCAGCTAGTAATTTGTATTAATACATCATTATGTATTATCTGATTGTATTTAGTTTTAATAATCTGAATGTGTGAAGGAACTAAAACTGTCAGATAAGCAGCAAGGTAGTTGCTGAATGCAGCTTTTGGAGACGATGATGAAGAGCATTACATGTCATTTAGCTGTTTGGGGCAGAATCTAATCCATTCAGGAAATTATTGGTGATATCCACATTCTCCTCACTAACATCAGCTGATGATCCTGGTCAGACTCAACAGTCTGGTTCTCTGTTCACAGGAGGAGACTCTCTTTCCTCCACAGGACACAGAGACACTGAGGAACCATTTGACCACAACCCAAACCCAGGATAAAGAGTCTGAGTGAATGTGGTGTTGAAGGTGTGGAGGTGGATCAGTGAGTCAGAGGAGACTCTGTAGAAGGACAGAGAGCCAGCAGGACAGTCCACATATACTGCTAGTCTATCAGGGACAGAGGAGGAGGAGAGACGGAGGACTGTTACTCTGTTATTGTGACAGACAGAGTAACCCTTATAAGAGCAGTTCAGACTCCAGGACTGATCATTATGTCCAAACCAACAGTCATCCATGTCTCCTCTCCTCCTGATTCCTCTGTAACTCACTGATATATCAACCTCTCCTCTCGTCTCTACCTCCCAGTAACAGCGACCAGTCAGACCATCTCTACACAGCAGCTGAGAGCAGTCAAACCTCTCTGGATGATCAGGATATGGCTGATCCACCATCAAACCTGTCACCTTCCTGTTGTTGTCAGACAGTTTGAGGTTTCTGCTCACTGTGTTTGTGTCCAGTGTGAGTTCACAGGAATCTGACGGAGAGAAGGAGACACAACACAGCTGCAGTTATTAACCAATCAGCACTCTGATGATAACATCAGAGGGTTGAATGAGTGATGTCACAGTTCCATGAATGAAATGTAAAACAGACTTACACTTCCTCAGACCTGGTGTCAACCATCTGACTCCAGCAGGCTCCACCCTGAAAGGAGGGGGGGCATTACATCACTCTCACACATTATACACTGATGTAGGAACATTCTGAAAACTGGAGTAATACATCTCAAAAGTCCTGTCCTGAGGTCAGTAGGTTCAAATTCCAGTTTTAATGTACATGGACCTTTCTCTGTCGAGATTAAAAAAGCTTAAAATGTAAAACATCAGGCCTGTTGTCCACAGTCAAGCTATAAACATCGTTTTCAGGACAAACTGGGCTATAATAATAATTGTGCTGCAGTAGGTCACTTGAATTTAAAAAAAACATTGTAGGACCATAAAGACAAATAAATAAATAAATAAAATGGAACACGAAAATGAAAATGTATTAATATCACACACAGAGCAATAAAAGTTATGCCAATCTCCTGTCTAAAACACTTCTCATATGTATTAGGAGTCAAACTGTTAAGAAATAAGCATTATAACTTATACAGTTGACAAAATATCTGAATGTTTTCATAAAAAAGTCCAGACGCTTTTGCCCTCGTGACATTCACAAAGACAACCTGTGACAGCAAGAGTGTTAGCTTTTAGCCGGAAAAGATGCTAAGTCTCTAGCTCTTATGGCTGTAAAATGATTAAAAATATGAATCGGGCGGATAGGGTTAAATATGCAAATTATGTATTATCTTGTTAAATATGCACTAATTTGCATAAAAGAACATAAATGTGAACATTAGATAAAGCCAGGTTCAAAGTTTTATTTATTTTGTCGATATATTACAAGTAATATATCAGTAAAGCCCTTCAGAATATAGATAGGAGTGAAACTGGTTGGTGTGTTTGAGTGTTGCTGAAGTGGAGATTATATTACTCAGAGTCTGAGAAACCCTATAAGAGAAAACATCCTTAAATATATGGATTATAAAATATTAGATATTAAAGGTGAATAAAAAACCTTTGACTAACAGATATCAGCATGAATCTCCCCCAGATTACTTTCATCAACAAATATATTTTTGTGTTACAAAGTTTTTTGAAATATTACGTTTAAATAGGCAAATTAGGCATTATCTAATGCTAACTGTTGGTGAATTTAGGAGCCAGTTACAGGCATAAATATACAAAGTGTAAAATTAGCATGTTAATGTGTATTTTGGATGTTTTTCCCCCAGTAGTCTGAAAGAAGACATGTATGGAAGCAAAATTGCCCAAAATGTCAAAATTGAAAAATATGGTTGGGGGTAACCTTAAGGCCGGCTTCTCAATGCCTGTGTGGCGTGAGCGTGGCGTGAGCGTGGCGTGAACGTGGCGTTTCTTAAACATAACATAAATATACACTGATCTGATTACAGCAAAGACAACGTTAGTAGTATTGACGGCAAAATAGGCAACGGAATATTTCTTTCTGTATTGACAGGTGCAATATTACAAAATCGATTATTTATTATTATTTGCTTTAAATTACATTTATATCTGCATTTATGTCAAAACCTCGAGACTTTCAAACATCAACATGTCATTTCTTAAATGTTTTTGTGTCAAAATGACACATACACATCTCTTCATATTCTATTTTGCCTGGAAACGCTTCCAACACGCTTGCGTGGCGCGTAAGCGTTGGTCGTATTTCTAGCATGCACACGTTTTCAGCTCGAGCTGCACCTGAAACATGTGTGTCACGCAGGCAGTGTGCAAGCTCTAACCTGTTAACATGGGAGCTGAAATAAAAACGAATAAGTCACTCAGCTGACACGCTTACGTCACGCAGCCAATGTGCAGCCTGCCTAAGTTGGTAATTTAAAAATGTAATCAGCCAATGTCAATCCAGCAGATCTCTGCGATCAAATGATCGGTCACTTCTTGTAGTTCCACGAACACGCTTAAAGTGTAAAGGTGATCGGGCTTTCTCTGTTGCAGCTCCTAGGCTTTGGAATGACCTTCTTCTGTCTGTAAAAACCTGTCCTTCTCTGGGGGGTTTTCAGAGTGCTCTTAAAACTCACTTGTTTTCCTTAGCATTTGATAATGCTTTGTAAGTTGTTTGTTTTGTTTGTATTGTTTTTTAAGCTTTTATGTTTTTATACCTTATGTACAGCACTTTGGTTCCACTTGTGGTTTTGAAAGTGCTTTATAAATAAAGTTGAGTTGAGTTGAGTTGAGTAATATGATAATGAACAAGCTAAACATAGTTTAAAGCAAATTCTATATCCGAATACAAAACACATTTTCTATGGGCTCCCTATGGGCAAAATGTGGATGTTCATTATGGAAACATTAAAGGTATATTTGCATTAAAATGTCTAAAAACGTCTATACCTATGTTATATATTTTGTTGAGTTGTGTACTTACAATATCCCAAATGTTTCGAACAATGTTCAAACCCAGAGAAATCTGTCATTTTATTTTAATGACACAGGACATTTCATTTAGTCACATGCAGAGGTGTCAAGTAACGAAGTACAAATACTCCGTTACCTTGATTAAGTAGAAATTTCGGGTATCTATAATTTACTGGAGTAATTATTTTACAGCAGACTTTTTACTTCTATTCCTTACATTTTCACCCAATTATCTGTACTTTCTACTCCTTACATTTTAAAAATAGCCTTGTTACTCCTATTTCAGATCGGCTTGTTTTCATTCTGGCTCGTCATCGTTCAAAAAAACACACACAAAAAAAAACCTATCCAGATAAATCACACCATCCGGAGAGAATGAATTTGAATGTGGTTGGATGAGAAGTATAAACAAATACCATTCTGATATCCTATCGGTTTGTACGTGATCCATCGCACCTGCTCAGACCCGGTGCTAATACGGCACTGGTGCCTAAACGACCGTTATCTACCGGACCGAATAGCAATGCTGATTTCGGTGCTACTTAAATGCCTGCACTTCTCTCTGATGCTCCGAAAATGGACGTTAGAGGGAACTGAAACATTGCCACACAGGACGCTAGTTAACACTACACTCAACAGCAGCTAACGTTAGCCTACCGTTAGCTAGCAGCTGGAGTAGACACGGTTAAAATGCTGACATCTAAACGGTGTAAAAGTGTGTCTATATTTCACTGGAGAGGATTCTAACACCAGACTGTAGCTGCTGTTGTCTGAAAAACACAGAAGAAATGTGTCACCTTTTTCAGCCCTTCTGAGTTTGCAAGTATGCTTTTAATATAACATTATTATAGTCATTATGGCCTTTACAAAATTATTTATTGTGGAGGTGGGGTAGTGGACTATATGCCCCTGTGGGATGGGCTAAGCTTTTTTCCTTAATGGCATTTTTTCCCCTTACATTACTTTTATTTTTATACTTTAAGTTGTTTTGAAACCAGTACTTTTACATTTTTACTTGAGTAAAAAGCTTCAGTTGATACTTAAACCTCTACAGAAGTCTTTTCAAACCCTAGTATCTGTACTTCTACTTGAGTAATGAATGTGAATACTTTGACACCTCTGGTCGCCTGTCAGTGGCGTCATAAAACCTTTGACCCCCCTAGTTACTGTAACTTCCGTCAAAACACGGGAGCCTAAATGATATGTGATGATACATTCGAGGGTAATTGTAAATCATACAATGTCACAGAAAGAATAATATTCAGTAACCGTAATACAGCT
The DNA here is from genome assembly GCF_004354835.1 of Perca flavescens. Taxonomy (NCBI): domain Eukaryota; kingdom Metazoa; phylum Chordata; class Actinopteri; order Perciformes; family Percidae; genus Perca; species Perca flavescens. The sequence goes on along the minus strand of NC_041340.1, from coordinate 490,901 downwards.
TGCTTTCTGCCACACCGCATCATTTGGTCATTGATTACATGTCACCTACGACACAATAAAACAACAGAGACCTTATTTATTGATACATTTCAATAGATTGATCCAATGACACATTATGTGCTACGTTGACAAGTAGCTCATGCTAATGCTCGGTGGGGAATGTTACCGTTGTAAGGTTACAACATCATTCAACACGCTCCTGAAGTTATTTTAGGTATAATTGTTTTGATCAAGGTAAAGTTAAAGCAACACTATGTAACTTTTCCCTCTTCGGTCCCCCTACAGGTTGTCTCATTGGAACTACAGATCTGGCTGTAGTTCGAATGAGACAACCTGTAACGGGACCGAAAAGGGAAGAGTTACATTGTATTGCTTTAATGTTAAACAGCACTGGGGTAACCCACGATTATGTTCGCAGCTGTATAAATAGAAGACAAATCAAATGCTAATTCAGCAAGTTATCCCACCCTGGTTTTTGGATTGGGGGGGGCACAATCATATTTCAGGGGGGCGGGTGCCTCTCATGCATTGTAACTCACATTACTGAGATTGTAACGGTTATAATATTAGTATTAATGCATTACAGCCAAAGGAATACATTACTGTAATTGTGTTACTTCTGTAATGCATTACTCCCAACACTGGTAATGAAATATTATAAATATTTCTTTAAATGGCAGATATCTGTCCAAACTGCAGCAATCTTCAACAACAGGAAATTATCATTTTAGTTGCTGGAGATGTTCTCCATGGAGACCTCTAACACAAATACCTAATTTTTATGTTCATCCAGTGTTTATACCTGAGAGTGTCCAGTCTCCAGAGTGGATCCTTAAGTCCAGCCGACAGCAGCTTCACTCCTGAGTCTCCTGGATGATTGTAGCTCAGGTCCAGCGCTCTTAGATGGGAGGGGTTGGAGCTCAGAGCTGTGACCAGAAAAGTACAGCCGTCCTCTGAGATCAGACAGCCTGACAGACTGCAAACACACAGAACAACACATGTCAAATGATCTGAGGATACTGTGTGGTTACATTAACATTACCACTGATTCTTTCTATTCACAATTAAACACCCACTAATGTCCATCAACAATCTGACAACATTACTGGTACATCTATGATTCCTGTCTGATATTTCAAGTTCCAACAAAAGAGTGAGAAGAAAACAATATAAAACATGTTCATGGGAAGAGATTGAAGCTAAATAAACACAACTGTTTGAAATCATACACGCAAAGACAATCTGAGGCACGTTACAAGTTTATCCATTAATGTAAATCCGGATTTAGGTGACCATCAGTTAAACAGGTTGAAGAATCCTGACCTCAGAATCTCTAGTTTACAGTATGGACTCTGAAGTCCAGCCGACAGAAGCTTCCCTCCTGAATCCTTCAGGTTGTTGTTACTCAGGTCCAGCTCTCTCAGACTAGCGGACTCAGTGCTAAGAACTGAGGACAGAACTTCACAGCTTCTCTCTGACAGGTTACCAACACTCAATCTGAAGAGATAATATTGAAGAAAAAAGAATAAAGAAGTTGAAAAGACATTAGAGCATTTAAGTTATGATATGAGTCCACTTATCGCTGTACTTACAAAGCCTTTTTGGAGGCTTTGACCACTGGCAGCAGCCTCAGAAGAGTCTCCTCTGAACCAGAGTATTTCTTCAGGTCAAACACGTCCAAATCTTCTTCTGATGACAGTAAGATGAAGACCAGAGCTGACCAGTGAGCAGGAGACAGTTTAACTGTGGAGAGACGTCCTGATCTCAGGACTTGTTGGATCTGCTCCACTAGAGAACTATCATTCAATTCATTCAGACAGTGGAAAAGATTTATGCTTCTCTCAGCAGACAGATCCCCGTTGATCTTCTTCTTAATGTACTCGACTGTTTCCTCATTGTTCTCTGAGCTACTTCCTGTCTGTGTCAGCAGGCTTCGTAGGAGAGTCTGATTCGTCTGAAGAGAAAGACCCAGGAAGAAGCGGAGGAACAAGTCCAGGTGTCCATTTGGACTCTGTAAGGCCTTGTCCACAGCACTCTGGTGGAGATGTTTTAGTTTTTCTCTAAAGACCTTAGGCAGCCATGATGATCTTTGTTCTTCTGACAGCAGGTTGACTCCAGAGTTGGTGAATGTCAGATGGACATGAAGAGCAGCAAGAAACTCCTGAACACTCAGATGGATAAAGCTGAACACCTTGTCCTGGTACAGTCCTCTCTCCTCTTTAAAGATCTGTGTGAACACTCCTGAGTACACCGAGGCTGCTGTGATATCGATGCCACACTCTGTCAGGTCTGATTCATAGAAGATCAGGTTGCCTTTCTGCAGCTGCTCAAAAGCTAGTTTTCCCAGAGACTCCATCATCTTGCTGCTCTCTGGACTCCAATGTGGATCTGTCTCAGCTCCTCCATCATACTTGAATTTCTTCACTTTGGACTGAACCACCAAGAAGTGGATGTACATCTCAGTCAGGGTCTTGGGCAGCTCTCCTCCCCCTCTGGTCTTCAACACATCCTCCAGAACTGTAGCAGTGATCCAGCAGAAGACTGGGATGTGGCACATGATGTGGAGGCTTCTTGATGTCTTGATGTGGGAGATGATTCTGCTGGCCGGCTCCACGTCTCTGAATCTCTTCCTGAAGTACTCCTCCTTCTGTGGGTCAGTGAACCCTCTGACCTCTGTCACCATGTCAACACAATCAGGAGGGATCTGATTGGCTGCTGCAGGTCGTGTGGTTATCCAGAGGCGAGCAGAGGGAAGCAGTTTCCCCCTGATGAGGTTTGTCAGCAGCACATCCACTGAGGTAGACTTTGTGACATCAGTCAGGATCTCAGTGTTGTGGAAGTCCAGAGGAGGTCGACATTCATCCAGACCATCAAAGATGAACACAACCGGGAACTCTTCAAACCTGCAGATTCCTGCTTCTTTGGTTTCACTAAAGAAGTGATGAACAAGTTCCACCAAGCTGAACTTTTTATCTTTCAGCACATTCAGCTCTCTGAAGGTGAATGGAAATGTGAACTGGATGTCCTGGTTGGCTTTGCCCTCAGCCCAGTCCAGAGTGAACTTCTGTGTTAAGACTGTTTTCCCAATGCCAGCCACTCCCTTTGTCATCACTGTTCTGATTGGTTCATCTCTTCCAGGGGGGGGTTTAAAGATATCTTCTTGTCTGAGTTTCTGTGTTTCTGGTCTGTCTGGTTTCCTGGATGCTGTTTCAATCTGTCTGACCTCGTGTTCATCATTGACCTCTGCAGTCCCTCCCTCCATGATGTAGATCTCTGTGAACATCTGATTCAGAAGTGTTGGGTTTCCTGCTTTAGCAATCCCCTCAAACACACACTGGAACTTCTTGTTTAGGTTAGTTTTCAGTTTACGCTTACCACCCGCAGCACGACTTCCTGTAGCAACACACAACAAAGAAGATCAATAAGTGATTTATAAAGTACACATGCCAGTACACATGTAGTACTTCCCCTAAATATATAAATCCTCTTACTGCTCTGCAGATGGTTAGCCAGCTCCTCTTGATTCATTCTCCTCAGGAAGTGCAGTGTGATCTTTAGAAATGCCTCTCTGCTGCTCCTCCTCTTATCTTCATCCTCACCATCCAACACCCCCTCACCCTCCCTCTGACTCTCTGAGCATTCTGGGTAATCTGGACTCAGAACCTTCTGGATCTTCTTCAGCTCGTTCTTCACAAATGTGACAATTTCATCCTCCAGCAGCTGGAAAAGGAGATTATATGAATCAAATTAAAGTGAAATCATGGAAGCAAAGATCAGATCCATGTTGGACAGACTGACAATCCTCTGGTCTATGAAGTGCACCAGATGATTGTGAACAAGATAGATGTAGTAGTTGTACATGTACAGACCATAAATATGGAGTCAAGGTGTGTTTGATGCTGCTGGGTAGACTGACCACTGGGAACTTCTGAGATCTCCTGGTCCACTCTGTGGAGGAATCAGGAAGAATTAGCCCACAGTATATCTGTCCACACAGAGACACACACAAGGTAAAGGTCCTCTGACTTAAAGTGTTGATTACAACATAGAATCAGATGGTTTCCCCTGACATTAAATTGTTTTTCGTACTGCTGATCACATTGTGATTCAACAGGAAGAACTAAGAAAAATGTTCAGTTTGAACAAACTTAGTGTGAACCCAAAACAAGTGAACATTCGGCCGAACTAAATCTAAAACAACAGAAAATATTGTCTGATGAGAACAACTGAATGAACTGCAGAGTTTGGCTCTAAAACTGAGCTACAACACCAGAGAATGATGCCCCAAAGCTTAACAGGTTGGAAAGATAATCAACAGTTGTCATGTTTCATCCCTGTCTCAAGTTGTTTTTAGTTTGTATTACATTTTCTGTTTTATTTTCCACATCCTGTTTTATCTTGAAGGTTTTCTGTTCTCCCTGGTGTTGTCTTGTTTTACTTCCTGTTAGTTTTTTCCCGCGTGTGTGATTACCTGTCCTTGCCCTAATTTGTTGCACCTGTGTCTAATTAAGTTGTGTATTTAAGTTAGAAAACTGGATATAAACTGAACTGTACCCAGAACACTGTGCAACAATGTATTGTGGATACATTGCAAACAATATTTGCTCATTGTTTTGCCATGCCATCCATGAGAATAGTGTTTTCACTGAAACACAACAGGTGAGCTGCATCTTGTAGACCACTATCAGATATGCATGGTAAGGATCAGGTTGCTTGTAGGTTGGCCCCTGGTGTTCTTTTATTCTTGGCAAGGCCACCTGCCCTAGTAAAGGATAATGGGTGGCCACCCATTATCCTTTACTAGGGCAGGTGGCCTTGCTTGCTTGCTAAACTCCAGTTCAGACCAAAGATTCTGGATAAGACGAGTTAAAACTTGCAGATACTTGCAATGCTCCGGCAGCATTCTGAAAGATGCCAGTTTACACCAAGGACTCACAATTGAGAATCTGACACAAACACTCTGTTGTGTTTTTCTCAGTTTTAAATCCTCACCTTGGATCACCAGAGTGACGTCCATCTTTGAATTCAATAGATAAAACCTTAGACCGATCACTCTTCAGGGACACACAGCTGGATTCAGGTCCAGGGTCAGGTCCAGGTCCAGGTCCAGGTCCAGGTCCAGCAGAGTCAGGTGTGAGCTGCTGCTCTGGGCTTCAACACAATACAGACAGAGGTTGAGAGTGAATAATGGTGGTGATAGTGGGAAATCATTTCCTATACATATTCTTTCATGTCTTATATGATGATAGTTGTTATTCTAGATATCATGGTGATGTCATGTATGTAGTGAGAAAGGATGACAGCTGGACAGTGTTGGAATGTAACAAAATACAAGTACAAATACTTCGCTACTGTACTTAAGTAGAATTTTCACCTATCTGTACTTCGTTATTTATATTTCCGGAAACTTTCAATTTTACTCCACAACATTTCCTGAATAAAATGTATACTTTTACTTCACTACATTTCCCCGAAGCCTCTTAGTTCTCGTTACTACAAAATAAAATCAAAAGAAATTTGTTTCATTGGAAAACAGCAGGTTTGGTGAATCAATGCTCCTAGATTGCCAAGATAATGCTTCGTTCCAGTTGGTGACGTCTTGTCTGTTTGTATCTAAGTGGCAATAAAACAACCATAGGCCAAAACTAAAGAAGAAGAGTAGGAAGCATAATGACTGATAGTGTCATGGAAGCACCTGGTGCATGCTCTGCTGCCATAGTAACAGTCGATGAACACCCCGACAACAGTGGTGATGAGGATAATGTTAAAAACCTTTTGGCCATAAAGTTCATAATAAACATTTTATTTTACTTTTACTTCTAATACTTAATTACAGTAAATATACGTTTAGACTTTTACTCAAGTTATATTCTAAAAGGAGACTTTAACTTCTACCAAAGTCATTTTCTGGTAAAATACTTTTACTCAAGTATTGCTTTCATGTACTTTATACAAGACTACAGCTGGACATGTGTGAGTGAGACAGAGCTCATGTGTTCACCTCTGAGCTGGGACTACAGTGTGTTTTTAATGTTAGATGTGAGATGGTGTCAAACTTTAGTCTGTTCAGAGACTTCTAGTGTCTAGTAGGCGTTAAGGCTGATTCATGCTTCTGCGTCAAATCGACAGCATATCCCGCAGACCCCTTTGTTGACACGAACCCCTCTCCATGCCCTCTGCCGTAGCTTGACGTGCACCTCCAAAAATGTTTAACTTGCCGTCGAGGCAACGCAGACCCCAAGGACTGTGATTGGTCAACTCGTCCTGTGTGTTAATAGTCGGTGTTTTAAGCAGCCTACTGTGGGGAGTAGCAACATCCTAGTTTACTGATATAAGCTTTGCAAATAAACTCAGACATATTTTGGTTACAATGACGGGGTTATCCGTTTGTAATTTGTCTATACGTCAGAAACGTTTTGAAATTAGCACTTCACCAGCAAGCAGTACTTTGTGGGCAGCTGTGCTAAAGTTAGCTTGCTAACATAACATAAACTGGCTGGCAGACACCTCGCAAATAACCTTAGACTTATCACCTCCTAGCGTTATGGCGGTGAAATGCACCGCGATGCAAATCAACCCTGAAACAGAACTGTTATGGAATTTTCCTTTGCAGCAGGGGGAAGAGTTTGAGAGTTTAGTAAATTGAAACATATAAGACAGACTGAGACTAAAACCAAGTTGGGTTTTTGTATTTTATTAAAAAACATATATATTTGCAAATAGGATCAACATGATTTCACAAAAGGCCGCAGCCCAGTGTGGAGTCAGTTTCTCAAATGAGTGAACAAGAACACTAGGCTTATATGCATCTTCAGAGTGACAGCACACACACACTTGGATTATTATGACGCTACAATTTTGACAGGTAATCTGATACAAATGAAGACAATCAGATGAATACAAGAGACATCTCGGAGTCATCTCACCTCCTCCTCCCTGTATGACTTTCACCCCCCCGTTACATCTTAACTGGCATGGGAAAACTAGAGATAGTTTTAGGGTGACCTTGTACCTTTATCGGTTCAGGCTAACAGCTCACAAAATGTTCCAGACTGGATGTCTCACAAAGTTAGAATCAAAATCTGCATGTGGGAATGAGAGACTCTTTCAGCATTTGTGAGAGCAGTAAAGTAGAAATAAAACATAACTAGAACTGCAAGCAGTTACGAACGGGGCCCAAGCCTCCGACGCCGCCCGTCTCCATAGCCGCCAGCCTCCGACGCCGCCAGCCTCCATCGCGCCAGCCTCCGACGCCGTCCGCCTCCGACGCCATTCACCTCCTATGCCCGTCGTCCGCGATGCCCCCGGAGCCGCGCCAGTCGCACCCGAAGAAGCGCGAAGCTGCGCCGATGCGGGACTCCAAGCATTGAGTAGGGGGGGCACACGTCGGTGAATATCGAGAGGTTTGATGCGCGAGGTCTGCGGTACTCTGCTTTTGAAAATGTAGTGGTTAACAGTTCGTCTCCATGCATGCACAGACTGCTTTTAACAATTCTCTACTATAAACAAACTTCTTAACCCCCCTGACCACAGGGGACAGCAGAGAGAAATGACAGAGTGACTGAGAGGGTGGTGGTCCAAAAGTTATGGACCAAATTCGCCAAATTTGGTACAGCGCCTCGGAACGCCATGCCGAGCGAGCGCCACAAATTTTGTGTTGATTGCTTTTACTGTGGCAGAGATATCGCAAATGCAAATTTCCCATTTAAATGCATTGAGTCAGTGGGCGAAACAAATAAACGTTGCTTATAGCGCCCCCTAAAGGCCGATATTGGCCAAATTTGGTAGAACGCCTCGGGACGCCATGCCGAGCGAGCACCACAAGTTTTGTGTTGATTGCTTTTACTGCGGCAGAGATATTGCAATTGCAAATTTCCCATTTAAATGCATTGAGTAAGTGGGCGAAACAAATAAACGTTGCTTATAGCGCCCCCTAAAGGCCGATCTTCGCCAAATTTGGTACAGCGCCTCGGAAAGCCATCCCGAAAGAGCACCACAAATTTTGTGTTGATTGCTTTTACTGTGGCAGAGATATTGCAATAGCAAATTTCCCTTTGAAATGTACTAAGAAAATTGGCGGGAAAACAAATAAACTTTACTTACGGCGCCCCCTAAAGGCCGATCTTCGCCAAATTTGGTACACAGTATCGTAGTGGAATGGTGAACAAGGATCTCAAGTCATTTGGTGATAAATTTAAATTTAACCGAGATATGATATGATACGTGTGTCGTAGCTATCTAGGACAATTTGTTTGGTTGTCAAATTGGCATACTTCAACGTAGCAAAACGATTTCCATAACTTTTTGTCAGGTCCATCTGGAGATGCTAACTACCAGGTTTCGTGCAGATCGGTCGAACGGCCTAGGACGAGTTCGCGAAAAGTTGGTTTTGCACGTTGCGCGATACTGCGAAAAAACGTTTGCGCGGAAATGGGCGGGGCCTATATCAGGCAATTCAGCTTGATTCAAGGAACACGTGTATGTAAGAATTTCTAATGTGTGATGTGTATTGTGGGAGTTAATGACAAAAAACCATTACAGCGCCACCTAGTGGTCCACATGTGTAATTTTTGGTAGGTGTGATCCATGGCCCATTGTCCATCTACCCTGTAAATTTAAAATTGTTCACATTAGTGTAAGTGGTGAATCTAGAGTTGGGTCACATTGGGTCCCATAGGCCACGCCCACTTTGACCCCTCGGTACTCCATTCTAGGGATGGCCTCATGATTGGCCACAGATGGTACGCATCAAATTTTGTATAAATCGGATAAGCCGTTCATGAGATATAAACTTTTTGTAGTTGTAGCGCCCCCTAGTG
>NC_041340.1:472082-477082 GCF_004354835.1 Perca flavescens | reverse complement strand
GCATGAGGACAAGTCACGGACAAGTTTTTCAGCATGAGGACAAGTCACGCCAGCATGAGGACAAGTCAGGACAAGTTTTCAGCATGAGGACAAGTCACGTTTTCAGCATGAGGACAAGTCACGTTTTCAGCATGAGGACAAGTCACGTTTTCACGAGGACAAGTCACGTTTTTCCAGCATTTTCAGCATCAGCATGAGGACAAGTCACGTTTTCAGCATGAGGACAAGTCACGCTTTCAGCATGAGGACAAGTCACGTTTTCAGCATGAGGACAAGTCACGTTTTCAGCATGAGGACAAGTCACGTTTTCAGCATGAGGACAAGTCAGGACAAGTCACGTTTTCAGCATGAGGACAAGTCACGTTTTCAGCATGAGGACAAGTCACGTTTTCAGCATGAGGACAAGTCACGTTTTCAGCATGAGGACAAGTCACGTTTTCAGCATGAGGACAAGTCACGTTTTCAGCATGAGGACAAGTCACGTTTTCAGCATGAGGACAAGTCACGTTTTCAGCATGAGGACAAGTCACGCGTTCAGCATGAGGACAAGTCACGTTTTCAGCATGAGGACAAGTCACGTTTTCAGCATGAGGGACAAGTCACGTTTTCAGCATGAGGACAAGTCACGCGTTTTCAGCATGAGGACAAGTCACGCTTTCAGCATGAGGACAAGTCACGTTTTCAGCATGAGGACAAGTCACGTTTTCAGCATGAGGACAAGTCACGTTTTCAGCATGAGGACAAGTCACGTTTTTTTCAGCATGAGGACAAGTCACGTTTTCAGCATGAGGACAAGTCACGCATGAGGGACAAGTCACGTTTTCAGAGGACATGAGGACAAGTCACGTTTTCAGCATGAGGACAAGTCACGTTTTCAGCATGAGGACAAGTCACGTTTTCAGCATGAGGACAAGTCACGTTTTCAGCATGAGGACAAGTCACGTTTTCAGCATGAGGACAAGTCACGTTTTTAGCATGAGGACAAGTCACGTTTTCAGCATGAGGACAAGTCACGTTTTCAGCATGAGGACAAGTCACGTTTTTCAGCATGAGGACAAGTCACGTTTTCAGCATGAGGACAAGTCACGTTTTCACAAGTCACGTTTTCAGCATGAGGACAAGTCACGTTTTTCAGCATGAGGACAAGTCACGTTTTCAGCATGAGGACAAGTCACGTTTTCAGCAGGACAAGTCACGTTTTCAGCATGAGGACAAGTCACGTTTTCATCATGAGGACAAGTCACGTTTTCAGCATGAGGACAAGTCACGTTTTCAGCATGAGGACAAGTCACGTTTTCAGCATGAGGACAGGACAAGTCACGTTTTCAGCATGAGGACAAGTCACGTTTTCAGCATGAGGACAAGTCACGAGGACAAGTTTTCAGCATGAGGACAAGTCACGTTTTCAGCATGAGGACAAGTCACGTTTTCAGCATGAGGGACAAGTCACGTTTTCAGCATGAGGACAAGTCACGTTTTCAGCATGAGGACAAGTCAGGACAAGTTTTTCAGCATGAGGACAAGTCACGTTTTTTCAGCATGAGGACAAGTCACGTTTTCATGAGGACAAGTCAGGACAAGTCACGAGGACAAGTCACGTTTTCAGCATGAGGACAAGTCACGTTTTCAGCATGAGGACAAGTCACGTTTTTTCAGCATGAGGACAAGTCACGTTTTCAGCATGAGGACAAGTCAGCGAGGACAAGTTTTCAGCATGAGGACAAGTCACGTTTTTTTTCAGCATGAGGACAAGTTTTCAGCGTTTTCAAGTCATGAGGACAAGTCACGTTTTCAGCATGAGGACAAGTCACGTTTTTCAGCATGAGGACAAGTCACGTTTTTAGCATGAGGACAAGTCACGTTTTCAGCATGAGGACAAGTCACGTTTTCAGCATGAGGACAAGTCACGTTTTCAGCATGAGGACAAGTCACGTTTTCAGCATGAGGACAAGTCACGTTTTTTCAGCATGAGGACAAGTCACGTTTTCAGCATGAGGACAAGTCACGTTTTCAGCATGAGGACAAGTCACGTTTTCAGCATGAGGACAAGTCACGTTTTCAGCATGAGGACAAGTCACGTTTTCAGCATGAGGACAAGTCACGTTTTCAGCATGAGGACAAGTCACGTTTTCAGCATGAGGACAAGTCACGTTTTTCAAGTCATGAGGACAAGGACAAGTTTTCAGCATGAGGACAAGTCACGTTTTCAGCATGAGGACAAGTCACGTTTTCAGCATGAGGACAAGTCACGTTTTCAGCATGAGGACAAGTCACGTTTTCAGCATGAGGACAAGTTTTCATCATGAGGACAGGTCACGTTTTCAGCATGAGGACAAGTCACGTTTTCAGCATGAGGACAAGTCACGCATTCAGCAGCATGAGGACAAGTCACGTTTTCAGCATTTCAGGACAAGGACACGTTTTCAGCATGAGGACAAGTCACGTTTTCAGCATGAGGACAAGTCACGTTTTCAGCATGAGGACAAGTCACGTTTTTTCAGCATGAGGACAAGTCACGTTTTTTCAGCATGAGGACAAGTCACGTTTTTCAGCGTTTTCAGCATGAGGACAAGTCACGTTTTCAGCATGAGGACAAGTCACGTTTTCAGCATGAGGACAAGTCACGTTTTTCAGCATGAGGACAAGTCACGTTTTCAGCATGAGGACAAGTCACGTTTTCAGCATGAGGACAAGGACAAGTTTTTTCAGCATGAGGACAAGTCACGTTTTCAGCATGAGGACAAGTCACGTTTTCAGCATGAGGACAAGTCACGTTTTCAGCATGAGGACAAGTCACGTTTTTCAGCATGAGGACAAGTCAAGTCACGTTTTCAGCATGAGGACAAGTCACGTTTTCAGCATGAGGACAAGTCACGTTTTCAGCATGAGGACAAGTCACGTTTTCAGCATGAGGACAAGTCACGTTTTCAGCATGAGGACAAGTCACGTTTTTCAGCATGAGGACAAGTCACGTTTTCAGCATGAGGACAAGTCACGTTTTCAGCATGAGGACAAGTCACGTTTTCAGCGTGAGGACAAGTCACGTTTTCAGCGTCACGTTTTTCAGCATGAGGACAAGTCACGTTTTCAGCATGAGGACAAGTTTTCATCATGAGGACAAGTCACGTTTTCAGCATGAGGACAAGTCACGTTTTCAGCATGAGGACAAGTCACGTTTTCAGCATGAGGACAAGTCACGTTTCAGCATGAGGACAGGTCACGTTTTCACGTTTTCAGCGTGAGGACAAGTCACGTTTTCAGCATGAGGACAAGTCACGTTTTCAGCATGAGGACAAGTCACGTTTCAGCATGAGGACAAGTCACGTTTTCAGCATGAGGACAAGTCACGTTTTCAGCATGAGGACAAGTCAAGTCACGTTTTCAGCATGAGGACAAGTCACGTTTTCAGCATGAGGACAAGTCACGTTTTCAGCATGAGGACAAGTCACGTTTTCAGCATGAGGACAAGTCACGTTTTCAGCATGAGGACAAGTCACGTTTTCAGCATGAGGACAAGTCACGTTTTCAGCATGAGGACAAGTCACGTTTTCAGCATGAGGACAAGTTTTCATCATGAGGACAGGTCACGTTTTCAGCATGAGGACAAGTCACGTTTTCAGCATGAGGACAAGTCACGTTTTCAGCATGAGGACAAGTCACGTTTTCAGCATGAGGACAGGTCACGTTTTCAGCATGAGGACAAGTCACGTTTTCAGCATGAGGACAAGGACAAGTCACGTTTTCAGCATGAGGACAAGTCACGTTTTCAGCATGAGGACAAGTCACGTTTTCAGCATGAGGACAAGTCACGTTTTCAGCATGAGGACAAGTCACGTTTTCAGCATGAGGACAAGTCACGTTTTCAGCATGAGGACAAGTCACGTTTTTCAGCATGAGGACAAGTCACGTTTTCAGCATGAGGACAAGTCACGTTTTCAGCATGAGGACAAGTCACGTTTTCAGCATGAGGACAAGTCACGTTTTCAGCATGAGGACAAGTCACGTTTTCAGCATGAGGACAAGTCACGGACAAGTTTTCAGCATGAGGACAAGTCACGTTTTCAGCATGAGGACAAGTCACGTTTTCAGCATGAGGACAAGTCACGTTTTCAGCATTTTCACGTTTTCAGCATGAGGACAAGTCACGTTTTCAGCATGAGGACAAGTCACGTTTTTCAGCATGAGGACAAGTCACGAGGACAAGTTTTTCAGCATGAGGACAAGTCACGTTTTTCAGCATGAGGACACAAGTCACGTTTTCAGCATGAGGGACAAGTCACGTTTTCAGCATGAGGACAAGTCACGTTTTTCAGCATGAGGACAAGTCACGTTTTCAGCATGAGGACAAGTCACGTTTTCAGCATGAGGACAAGTCACGTTTTTCAGCATGAGGACAAGTCACGTTTTCAGCATGAGGACAAGTCACGTTTTCAGCATGAGGACAAGTCACGTTTTCATGAGGACAAGTCACGTTTTCAGCATGAGGACAAGTCACGTTTTTCAGCATGAGGACAAGTCACGTTTTCAGCATGAGGACAAGTCACGCAAGTCAGCATGAGGACAAGTCACGAGCATGAGGACAAGTCACGTTTTCAGCATGAGGACAAGTCAAGTTTTCAGCATGAGGACAAGTCACGTTTTCAGGACAAGTCACGTTTTCAGCATGAGGACAAGTCACGTTTTCAGCATGAGGACAAGTTTTTTCAGCATGAGGACAAGTCACGTTTTTCAGCATGAGGACAAGTCACGTTTTCAGCATGAGGACAAGTCACGTTTTCAGCATGAGGACAAGTCACGTTTTCAGCATGAGGACAAGTCACGTTTTCAGCATGAGGACAAGTCACGAGGACAAGTTTTCAGCATGAGGACAAGTCACGCATTTCAGCATGAGGACAAGGACAAGTCACGTTTTCAGCATGAGGACAAGTCACGTTTTCAGCATGAGGACAAGTCACGTTTTCAGCATGAGGACAAGTCACGTTTTCAGCATGAGGACAAGT
>NC_041340.1:459767-471582 GCF_004354835.1 Perca flavescens | reverse complement strand
GATGCACACAAACACTGCCGGGAGAACAATCTGCAAAACACACAAAAACTAAAACCTGCACGCACCTACAGGAACCTTACATACAGTATATATACACAATACATACTTATAGAATATCTCAACCCATATCTGATTATATTAACATAACAGAGATGGGAGTAAGTCACACATGGGCAAGTCTCAAGCAAGTCCAAGTCAAGTCATACAAAAGTTTCCACTTTTTTGGACGGACCTGCCTTCCATTGGTTTACAAGACAAAAACAAGCATCTACCAGAGCATCATGGGAAACAAAATGGATGGTTTGCATCAGAGCTAGTGGCGAACGGCGGAGATAAACGGCCGAAAAATCATAAATTATGGACACAAAGTGTATCAATCTTGGATGTAACAGTATGCATTAATTGCACAAAGACCCCAAAAAACTCTGGACTTCCAGGCTGGATATGAAAGAAAGTTTCTACTAGTTATAATTATAAAGTTATTAAGTTATGAATCAGAGGTTCTGCAAATATATTTATTAAACAGAAAGTCAAGTAATTTGACTCAAGTCAAAGTCAGGTTGAGTCTTTTATGAATGTTAAGTCTCAAGTCCTAAAATTTGTGACTCAAGTCTTACTTGAGTCCCCCATATCTGATTATATAAACATATAACAGAGCTGGGAGTACGTCACACATGGGCAAGGCTCAAGCAAGTCCAAGTCAAGTCATACAAAAGTTTCCATTTTTTGGAGTCACATGACTTGACTCGAGTCCCCCATATCTGATTATATGAACATATATACCCATGTGAGTGTACCTGAGCGAAGAAGCCCTTGCGGGAGCGTCGAGCGTTGAGGAATCGTTTCCACATCAGAGCCACAAACTGCTGCTTCTTCAGACTCCAGCCCTTCACCTGATACGAGCCTTTCCCGTCTGAAGAGCTGAGCCAGTCCGTCTCTCGGCTCTCTGACGGGTCAGAACACAACAGGGTTTAGGAACCGGTATCAGTAATGGTACAGAACATTTTAGAACGATGACCCAGCCCGAGTCTAAAAGCAACACTAGGTACCTGTTCCCGCTTCGGCCGCCCTACGGCACAGGTGTGAAACTCAAGGCCCGCGGGCCAAATCTGGCCCTGCGCAGGTTTAGATCCGGCCCGTATATATATCAATTTGGGTTTACGATACATTTTGGCCCTCCTAGTTGTGCGCCAAACCAAAAACACAGGACAGTGTTTTTTAAACTGAAGTTACGGGACATTTAAAGCAGAATATGACAGATTTGCCGACTCTGAGACTCAGAATTTCCCCCAGAAGAAGCAGAGAGAGTTTAATATTCAGGCTGAGAAACAGAAATGTAATCATTGTCTTGATTGATTTGCTAAATTCTACGATAACTAAGGAACTCTTTGGAGGACTTCGTAGGGCTTCATGTCAACAAAAATGCGACAAAAAGCAACAAATTTACAAAAAAGGTGACAAATGTCTGAGAAAGCCACAAAAACGTCTGAACAAAAAACAAGAAAAATGAAAGTGACATAGTGCTGCTTTAAGTTATGAATGAAGTGCTAGTTTACCGGGATCTCCGTCAGACTCGTTACAGCCGTCGTTGTCGTCCTCCGTTAACGGTCTCAGACAACTCTGATGGTCTCCACCTCCGAATGCATGATTCCTCCTCCTTCTCCTCGGGACAGGGAGGGTCCCGTCTACACGCAGACAGACAGACAGACAGACACAATCTTTCAAATCCATCAGGACAAAGTGAAAACTGTCGGACTCTTATTTTGGCGGTCAGAGATGGATCCTCACCTGAAGGAACGTCCGTGTCGACTCCGTTATCTTCGGCCACTTTCAGGAAAATCTGCAAAAAGAAAAAACATTCACAACAATTACATCAAAATATTCTTTTAATTATTAATTAATTCTTTTATTCTCCAAATTATTAAACTTTTGTATATCCTACGGAGAGGTTCTGATGCTACCTAGCGATCACCTCCCGTTAGCATCCCATTGACTCCCATTCATTCTGACGTCACTTTGACAGAGAATAACTTTACATCTGAAGCGTTTAAAGACTCTATTTGTCTGTTGTTTATTTCTAAAGAAACACGACAATGTATAAAAGGCTCCATTACCTTGTAGCTCACGTTATGGCTCCGTAGCAGACGCTTTTATAACAATAGGCTAACGATTGGGTCATAACCACGAGACTTACTGTCAGACAGTAGAGGAATTACCGTATAGTACAGGAGAAGCTCACAGTTTGTCTGTGTGTGTCTCTGTGTGTGTCTGTGTCTCTGTGTGTGTCTGTGTCTCTGTGTGTGTGTGTGTGTGTCTCTGTGTGTATATCTTGTGACTTTTATTCTAAACTGTTATGTGTAAATGTGGTGACTTATATTGACCACCACCACCCCCCAACAAACTGTGTGTCAACTAACTAATCGACTAATCGATTAGTTGATTTAATCGACAGATCTGTAAATCTGAGTTTCTCCACAAAGAGTCATGTTAAAGGATGCATATATTGAATAAGATAATGCCTCCTTTGCATATGTAAACAACATTTCAGAAAACGTGTAATACAACAAATAATTGCCTTAATGAAAGTAATCAAAGTAGGTTTCCCGGTGATATCTGTTAGGGCAAATGTCAACTATTAATTCTTGTGTTTACCAGAGATGTGCTCGTACGTTTCTTGGAAATAAGTCACTCAGCATGAAAACAGCATCAGACATGACTAATGGACTAAAGAGATCTAAGTTGACTAAGACCAGAACCACCGATTAGTCCACTAATCCACTAAGAGGGAGCAGCTCTAGAGACAATAATAATAATAATAATAATAATAATAATAATAATAATAATTAATTTATGTCACACAGAGATGTCAGAGTGAGTGGGCTGCCAGTGCTGGACCAGCACCCTGAGCGGTTGGGGGGGTACGGTGCCTTGCTCAAGAGCACCGAACAGGCATCTCTCCAGCTACCAATCCACACTCTGTACTTTGGTCCATACTGGGACTTGAACCAGCGACCCTCCAGTTCCCAACCCAAGTCCCTACGGACTGAGCTACTGCCACCCCAAATTATATAATATTATAACGTCTCACGCATGCACTGTCTGTCTGTCTGTCTGTCTGTCTGTCTGTCTGTCTCTGTGTGTGTGTGTGTGTGTGTGTGTGTGTGTGTGTGTGTGTGTGTGTGTGTGTGTGTGTGTGTGTGTTAACCCCGCCCCCCCCACCTCACCTCCTCCAGCGTGGTGTCTGAGACCCCGTAGCTGGAGATGTTGAGTTCGGGCAGCTTCAGGTCCAGGTCTCTGAACAGAGCCACGAAGGCCCCGTCCTTGGCGGCGGAGTAGGGCAGCACGTAGGTCAGCTCGTGGCCCAGGTCCTCCATCAGGCGGGCAGCCGGGACGTGGCCCAGGATCAGACCCGAGACCAGCGACACGTCGGGGGGGCAGGGCCCACACGCTGCAGGGACGCCTTCTACGGACAGAGACCTCCATCACAACAGAGTCCACATTCAAACTTTATTTATACAGGGTGTGCGTGAGTGTGTGTGTGTCTCTGCGTGAGTGTGTGTGTGTGTGTCTCTGTGTGAGTGTGTGCGTGTGTGTACCTTCTTGTTGAAGGAAACGGTGGTGTGTGTGTGTGTGCGTGTGTGTGCCTGAGTGTGTGTGTGTGTGTGTCTGTGTGTGTACCTTTTTGTTGAAGGACACGGTGCTGTGTGTGGATGTTTCTGTGTGCGTGTGTGTGTTTCTGTGTGTGTGTGTGTGTGTGTGCATCTCTGTGTGTGTCTCGGTGTGTGTGTTTCTCTGTGTGTGTGTGTGTGTGTATGTGTGTGAGCGACTGAAGGCGAACCAATCAAACGCTCCTCTCACCGATGGCAGGTGCTTCACTTTCATGTTCGCTGCCGAGTCCGGCATCGCTGCTGCTGACCGAGGCACTCTCCTCCTCCTCAAACACACACACAGAGACACACACAGAGACACACACAAACACACACACACACACAGTTAAATACTACTACTACACCCAAAATACTACACTAAGAGCAAAATACTGTGGTAAAATACTAATATCTGTGTGTGTGTGTGTTTCTGTGTGTGTGTGTGCGTGCCTGAGTATGTGTGTGTGTGTGTGTGTGTGTGTGTGTGTGTGTCTCTGTGTGTGTGTGCCTATGTGTCCCTGTGTGTCTCTGAGTGTGTGTCTGAGTGCCCGAGTGTGTGTGTGTGTGTGTGTGTACCTTCTTGTTGAAGGACACGGTGCTGTGTGTGTGTGTGTCTCTGTGTGTGTGTGTGTGTGTGTGTATGCCCGTGTGTGTGTGTGTGTGTGTGTGTGTGCCTGAGTGCGTGCGTGTGTGTGTGTGTGTGTACCTTCTTGTTGAAGGAAACGGTGGTGTGTGTGTCCGTGTGCCTGAGTGTGTGTGTGTGTCTGTGTGTGTACCTTTTTGTTGAAGGACACGGTGCTGTGTGTGGATGTGTGTGTTGTGTGTGTATGTGCCTGAGTGTGTGTGTGTGTGTGTGTACCTTCTTGTTGATGGACACGGTGCTGTGTGTGTATGTGCCTGATTGTGTGTGTGTGTGTGTGTGTGTGTGTGTCTCTGTGTGTGTGTACCTTCTTGTTGAAGGACACGGTGCTGTGTGTGGATGTGTGTGTATGTGCCTGAGTGTGTGTGTGTGTGTCTCTGTGTGTGTACCTTCTTGTTGAAGGACACGGTGCTGTGTGTGGATGTGTGTGTATGTGCCTGAGTGTGTGTGTGTGTGTGTGTCTGTGTGTGTACCTTCTTGTTGAAGGACACGGTGCTGCAGGAGTTCCTGCAGGAGCTGAGTGATGGTTCCGGTTCCTTCTTGACCAGGGTCAGGTAGTAGCCCGTCCCGAGCTGGTTCTTCAGGAACAGAGACGAGCCCACGCAGCACAGCTTCCCGTGGGAGATGATGGCGATGCGGTCGCCCAAAATGTCCGCCTCGTCCATGTGGTGAGTTGACAGGATGATGGTCCGCCCTGACAGGAAACAGGAAGTGAAGTCACAGTTACAAGAGGCGGGAGACCGGTAGCTGCAGCTCGGTTTCTCTCTCCGGTCTCATGTATAGGGTTGGGTACTGTTTGGATTTTTACGATTCCGATGCTGAACCGGTACTTTTAAAACTATTCAGATTCCTAAACCGATTCTTGTAAGTGTAATATGTTTACTAGCGATCCCGTGCAGTGAATGGTTAATATGCTTTTACGTCTGTTTTGAGAGGGGAAAATATGCCATTTTTAAAGTAGCCTACATTTAAGGTAGCTAGCGGAGAAAGGGGGATATTTTTATGTCCATTTCGGAGCGACAGAGGGAAAATATTTCAGTCAGTCCACTATGGAACCGGGTTTTGGTACCCAACCCTACTCATGTAGGGAATTATGTCTAAAATAAGGCCCTAAGGCCTGTCAAATCTGACACCAATTTATTAATTTCCGCACCTTCTTACATCGGTCTCAAGTTTACCAGAACACAAGGATCAATCTGAGACCAAGAAGTTAGAGATGGTCCGATACCATTTTCTGCTTCCCGATACCGATTACGATACCTGAACTTGCGTATCGGCCGATACAGAGTACCGATCTGATCCCAGTGTGTCATATATTTTATTATGTTTTAACAGCTGTATACTACTATCTCTGTATGGATATGATATGATTTCTATCTCTGTTGTCTGTCTGGCTCAGGTTAAACTCTTATAAACAAACAAACTTTCTTTTATTCTCCAGTCTGACCATTAGTTATAACGTACAAAACAACATAAATTAAACTACTTCAACATAGATTTTCTTTAGGGCTTTATTACGTGGCATCTGATCGGTGCATAAACTCCAGTACTTCCTGATACCAATACCAGCGTTTTAGGCAGTATCGGAGCCGATACCAGTATCGGTATCGGACCATCTCTACTTAAAGTCCAGCATTTAAGTTACACACGTGTGGTTTCACTAAACTTGCCTAACCACAGACAAATCACCAAAGTCTATGTCAGATTATGAACTCCTCTAACCATTTATCCTAATCTTTAATATCTTGCTTGGAGGCGTCTCTTTTCCTCTCTCCCTCCTGTCTCCCAGCTCTTTACACACAAGATCCAACCCCCTCCCCTCCCGTTCTACTCCATCGGATGGTACAGTAATGCATACACTCACATATATGGAGTCTATACACACTCAGATTCCTGCCCATGTTCTCCTGGGCATCCATGTCACAGACTGTTTCTCAGGGTCAACTAACACCACAACAAATGTAAAAAAAAAAAAAAAAAAAAAAAAAAGCAGCGCGTTCCCTTCTGCTGGTGTCCTTTACAGACCCACCATTGAGAGCATCCTTTCATACTGCGTCTCTGTGTGGTTCGCTGCAGACAAAAAGGCTCTGCAGAGAATTATCAAGATTGCAGAAAACAATCATGGGTTGCCCCCTCCCCTCGCTGTCAGATATTACACTCAGCCGCAATCACTCAAGAGCCAAGAACATCATCAAGGACATTACTCATCCTGGCCCCCACCTGTTTCAACGGTTACCCTCTGGTCTATATAGGTCTATACCAGGGGTGTCCAAACTTTTTTTTGAAAGAGCCGGATTTGATTATATGAAGATGCCCGGGGGCCAAAAGCATTTTACAAAAAAACTTACATACAAATGCACTGATCTATAACAATTTGTATTCTCATTATCAGAATTATGATTTATTTAAATGGTAATGTAACCAAATCAACGCCACTCAGACGTGAAAAAATGTAAAAAATAAAAAAACTGCCTTACTTTTACATCTGTAGTCAGATAACCGAACATACTGTACGGACTACCTTAAACTTGAAGTTGATAAATATCTTAACCCCATGTTCATTTTAAACATGACTTATTATGTGTGATGCAAAGTTTGTTAAAATAACATTCAAGCTTGCAACATATGACTCTTGCTCTCGTCTTTTGCAAACCGAGTCTGCGGGCCGTGATTGGCCCCTGGGCCGTACTTTGGACATGCCTGGTCTATACAATCCAGCACCACCAGATTTAAAAATAGCTTCTCCCCAAATGCAATAGTTTCCCTAAACAAATGTAGTTAGACAAACCGAGTCACTCACTGTCACCTCCTGCACTTCGATACTTGCCCTTATCGGATCATTGCTCTTTTACTGTTTTTATTCGGTTTTAAAAGTCTTGTAAGGATTATTTATTGTATTTATTGTATGCACCCAGTGGAGTAGTGCTCCTAATTTCACTGTATTGTTAATTACAATGAGAATAAAGGCTTTCAATAAAGTATCTATCTATCTATCTATCTATCTATCTATCTATCTATCTATCTATTTCAAGTCTATACATATACAGGGGATACAACTATAATACTGAGAATAACACATCTAGAATATTGAAATCTCTCTACACTCACCAGGCCGGTACTTGAGCAGCAGGTCCCAGATCCCTCGGCGAGCATACGGGTCGACTCCAGCCGTGGGTTCGTCCAGGATCACGACCTTGGACCCCCCGACGAAGGCTAGTGCCACCGAGAGTTTCCTCTGCATGCCTCCAGACAGCGCGTTGGCACGGGCGCTACGTTTGTGCGGCAGCCCCGTGTCCTGCAGGATCTGCTCAATCTCGCCTTTCACCTGCTGCTCCGTCAAGCCTTTGAGCCGGCCGTAGAACCAGATGTGTTCCTCCACCGTCAGCCTGCCAGAAACACACCATTCAGGTCAGGTTACTGCATTGGTACCCGTAGGTAAACTAGGTTTACAGTTTAAGAGACAGGACATCCTTAAAACTTTGTAGACCACCACATAACATGCAACACACAAAACATGAAAATATATAAAACAGACAGTAGAACATGAATAAGAAACAGTACACGACCACGTTGACTTGTACTGACATTAGTACATGACCAAGGGGCTTGTGTGTTGTGTAAGTAGTTCTACAGCAAGTACATGACATGTCACGTTGTGGCCCGTGGTACGCTCCATAGGGTTTGTCACGTAGTGGTCCCGTGGTACGCTCTATAGGGTTTGTCACGTAGTGGCCCTGTGGTTCGCTCTATATGTTTGTCATGTAGTGGCCCTGTGGTTCGCTCTATATGTTTGTCATGTAGTGGCCCTGTGGTTCGCTCTATATGTTTGTCATGTAGTGGCCCTGTGGTTCGCTTTATATGTTTGTCATGTAGTGGCCCTGTGGTTCGTTCTATGTATTTGTCATGTAGTGGCCCTGTGGTTTGCTCTATATGTTTGTCAATTAGTGGCCCTGTGGTTCGCTTTATAGGTTTGTCATGTAGTGGCCCTGTGGTTCGCTCTATGTGTTTGTCAATTAGTGGCCCTGTGGTTCGCTCTATATGTTTGTAATGTAGTGGCCCCGTAGTACATGTGCTGACGTGCACTAACATGTGCAAGTGTCTCGGTAAGTGCCCAATGAAACCTGATCATTATAGCGTTTCAAGCTCTAAATCAAACACAACTAAGCCCCACAGCCAACGGATGGGACGCAGCGCTCCACAAAATAAACTAAATATTGCACACTTATCGTGACACTTTCGATACGATATTGCAGAACGTGATATTGCGATAACGATATTTGACACCCGTGCATTAAACAGCCATTAACACTGAGTGGTGCTGGAGACTCACATGCTGAAGAGGACGTTGTGTTGTGGACAGACTCCCAGACTCTGTCTGATGGCGCTCAACTCCGTGCGGATGTCTCTGCCCAGGATGTAGGCGGTGCCAGAGGTTGGAGGGAACAAACCCGTCAGGATGGACCTAAAGGGACCACATCATTCATATAAACATACTGGATCTGTTAGGATGGACCTATAGGGACCACATCATTCAAATAACCATACTGGATCAGTTAGGATGGACCTACAGGGACCACATTATTGTTTTTGTTAAAGAAGGACAATAAAATCCCAAAATACTCAACACTCTTGAATCACAATAAATGAGAATCACAACACGATTCATTCATGATGTATCAGGGAAGAATAGGATTGGTCCAGTCTGTTCCTGTCTCAGCCCTAGTCTCTATCCCAGCCCTAGTGTCTGTCCCAGTCCTACTGTCTGTCCCAGCTCTAGTGTCTGTCCCAGCCCTAGTTTCTGTCCCTGTCTCTGTCCCTGTGACTCATACTCACATGGTGGTGGTTTTCCCGGCTCCGTTGTGTCCCAGGAAGGACGTGATCTGTCCCTCATAGAAGCCGAGCGTGAGTCCGTCCACCGCCAGCTTCTTGCCGTGGCGGTAAACCTTCACCAGGTTCTCGATGTAGACGCCGGGCTCCAGGTGAGCCGGCTCCTCCTCGATGCACACCGCTGCCAAACACACACAGGAAGCCACAGAGTTTCACAATAAAAGTCTTAAGGTCAGTGCTCACTTTCACAATCCGAAACCTGTGTGCCTCGTCTGCCTTGGTGATCGGTGCAGACAAACATATTAAACATTGATGTACGAATAAACAATACACACAGAAACAAATATATACAAAATAGCTGTTTTGCATAAGAAAAAATAAATAAACAAAGCCAATTAACGTTACAAATCAAGCCAGAAATCTTGGTGTAATTATACTGACTCCAGAGTTTACTAAATCTGCCGATTACCAGCTGAAAAATATAGCTCCAATAAAAGGCTTTTCTGTCTCAACAAGACACCAAAAAACTTGCTGACATTTTCACTAACTTTGATCATTATAATGGTGTTTTCACAGGTCAGTCAGGCAGCTGTGTGTGTGTGTGTGTGTGTGTGTGTGTGTGTGTGTGTGTGTGTGTACGGAAATTTGTCTTGCAATACAAGCTCCAACAATCACCTCACCACACAACTAAAGCTAAAAACATAGAGCTAAAAACATAGAGGCATCACTGAAACACAGATACTTAATAAGAGGGGGGCCCTGCCCTGCAAGAGTGGTCTTAAATAGCCATAAATATATAGATAAAAGTAAAAATAGATAAAAGTAAAAATAGGGGGGAACTATCACTTCTTTGCTTTCCAGTGTTGATTCAGCAGAGATATTGACATATGCTGCCTCCGTGTCTTAGTACCCTCACTTCCTAAAGCGAGATGTGAACCGGCTGCATGCGATGCTGCAGAGGAGGAAGAGATACAAGAACCGAACCATCCTGGGCTACAAAACCCTGGGCATGGGAGTCATCGACATGGCCGAGGTAGGGCAGGTCGCCGAGCAGCAGCAGCTGCAGCACTCTGCCCAATAGGCGCTCTGAGCCATGTCGAGTGACGTCACTTCTTGTTGACGTTCAAAGTATTTTCAAACAAAATGAAGACTAGCTCGCTCCTCCCTCCTCCTCATCCCGTTCCCTCCCTTCTGTGCTTCAGCGCACTTTGTGTATGTTGGCATGGTCCAGGTGTGTGTGTGTGTGTGTGTGTGTGTGTGTGTGTTTGTGTGTGTAGCTCTGGCGCCCCCGTGTGGTTACTCTGCGTTACAGTCCTCTCACCTTCTGGGTTTCCTCTCCGGCTCAGAGGAACGCTGTTGGACTTTCCCTCCTTCTCTCCAAACCAGTAGGACTTACTGAGGGGGAAGTACCAGGGCCGAGGGATCCCGTACTGACCTGAGACACACACACACACACACACACACACACACACACACACACACACACACACACACACACACACACACACACACACACAGACACACACAGACACAAACACATAGAGCACACCCCTTCAGAAAACTAATCATCACAATATCTGTGTGAACATTTAATAAGAGACGGGGCTGAAGCTGGCTGGGTTTCACATGTTACAGCTTAAAGGGTAACTTTATTTCCAACCTGGACCCTATTCTTCCATGTTGTTGTGTCTGAGTAACTGATGGGAACGAAAAAACTAATCAGTTAATCAGTTAAACGCATCAGTTAGCGTTCACTAAAAGTTCTGTTGTTGCTGCTGACAGACTCTGATTATTATTCTCAGAGTTTGACAACATCATGGGATGGATCCCTACAGAGATAGTCCTTTTAGTTAAAGAGTAAGATCCTTTTAGTTTAACATGAAACAGTTTGTTTTGGTCCACTTTGAATGAAGTGTGTTTTAAAATGATGAGTCCTGATTATTTACATGGAGTCTGGCTCTATACACACTAAAAGTCCTGATTATTTACATGGAGTCTGGTGGAGAAATACTGGCTCTATACACGCTAAAAGTCCTGAATATTTACATGGAGTCTGGTGGAGATATGCTGGCTCTATACACGCTAAAAGTCCTGATTATTTACATGGAGTCTGGTGGAGATATGCTGGCTCTATACACGCTAAAAGTCCTGATTATTTACATGGAGTCTGGTAGAGATATGCTGGCTCTATACACGCTAAAAGTCCTGATTATTTACATGGAGTCTGGTAGAGATATGCTGGCTCTATACACGCTAAAAGTCCTGATTATTTACATGGAGTCTGGTGGAGATATGCTGGCTCTATACACGCTAAAAGTCCTGATTATTTACATGGAGTCTGGTGGAGATATGCTGGCTCTATCCACGCTAAAAGTCCTGATTATTTACATTGAGTCTGGTGGAGATATGCTGGATCTATACACGCTAAAAGTCCTGATTATTTACATGGGGTCTGGTGGAAATATGCTGGAACTATACACGCTAAAAGTCCTGATTATTTACATGGAGTCTGGTGGAAATATGCTGGCTCTATACACGCTAAAAGTCCTGATTATTTACATGGAGTCTGGTGGAGATATGCTGGATCTATACACGCTAAAAGTCCTGATTATTTACATGGGGTCTGGTGGAAATATGCTGGATCTATAAAAAGTCCTGATTATTTACATGGAGTCTGGTGGAAATATGCTGGCTCTATACA
>NC_041340.1:439767-449767 GCF_004354835.1 Perca flavescens | reverse complement strand
TCCACATGGAACCAACATGGAGTATGTTCATGTAACATGGAACAATTCCTTAATTATTTAGGATTGGCAGCCACGCAAACACCTCATAACGCTTAGAGTAAGCTACTAGAGGTTGACCGATAGTGGATTTTACCGATACAGATAGCTAGGTTGGGCCGTATTTGCCGATAACCGATTAATCGACCGATAGTATTTAGAACCGATACTGGATAAAAACAAACATGACACTCCAACTAAAACAGTGCTGAACTTTATTATAAAAATAAAAACATGCTAAATGAAATAAATATAAATATTGAAGTCAATAAAAGACATTCATTCAAACTGAAACAAAAAGTAATAAATAACAAATAAAAACAGTTAAACTGTCGGTTTAGAGCGGTAACAGACGATCTCTGACCTGGAGGGATCTATATACTCTCTGTTCTCGCTTGGATGCCCATATAAGGCGTAATGTGTGACGGACCGGCCTTCCCATTGGTTGAAAACATAAACAAAGGCATCATGGGAGATTCCCTTGTCGGTAGCACCTACTGTATATGGGTAGCACGGAGTTAGCGGCAGAAATGACCGAAAACTTGATGAATTATGGACATCATGGACAGGGGCGAGTTTTTCCTCGCCACTGTCTTGATATCTGGGAAATATCTGGAAAGGAGATGGAGACTGAACAAATGCTCTGTCGCACTGCTTGCTCTTCAGGGAATTACTGGAATTGTTGGGGCTTTGTAAATTATAGAGTGTGGTCTAGACCTACTCTATCTGTAAAGTGTCTTGAGATAACTTTTGTTATGATTTGATACTATAAATAAAATTGAATTGAATCAAGTGGATAAATC
Source organism: Perca flavescens (assembly GCF_004354835.1). Lineage (NCBI taxonomy): Eukaryota > Metazoa > Chordata > Actinopteri > Perciformes > Percidae > Perca > Perca flavescens. The sequence continues at coordinate 448,928 of NC_041340.1, read as the reverse complement.
TTGGATGTAACAGTTTGGATTTAATGCTCAACAACCCAGAAAAAAGGCCCAAGTTCCAGGCTGGATAGAAGATCACCTGTAAAGGCTAGAAAGAGCCTCTAGAGGAGCCATTGTAATGCATGATGTAAAGGCTAGAAAGAGCCTCTAGAGGAGCCATTGTAATGCATGATGTAAAGGCTAGAAAGACCCTCTAGAGGAGCTATTGTAATGCATGATGTAAAGGCTAGAAAGACCCTCTAGAGGAGCTATTGTAATGCATGATGTAAAGGCTAGAAAGAGCCTCTAGAGGAGCTATTGTAATGCATGATGTAAAGGCTAGAAAGAGCCTCTAGAGGAGCTATTGTAATGCACGATGTAAAGGCTAGAAAGACCCTCTAGAGGAGCTATTGTAATGCACGATGTAAAGGCTAGAAAGACCCTCTAGAGGAGCTATTGTAATGCACGATGTAAAGGCTAGAAAGACCCTCTAGAGGAGCTATTGTAATGCATGATGTAAAGGCTAGAAAGACCCTCTAGAGGAGCTATTGTAATGCATGATGTAAAGGCTAGAAAGACCCTCTAGAGGAGCTATTGTAATGCATGATGTAAAGGCTAGAAAGAGCCTCTAGAGGAGCTATTGTAATGCATGATGTAAAGGCTAGAAAGACCCTCTAGAGGAGCTATTGTAATGCATGATGTAAAGGCTAGAAAGAGCCTCTAGAGGAGCTATTGTAATGCATGATGTAAAGGCTAGAAAGACCCTCTAGAGGAGCTATTGTAATGCATGATGTAAAGGCTAGAAAGAGCCTCTAGAGAACAGCAGACCCTTCTCAGCTCTCGTGTACTGTGTAATGAATTACAGCTCCAGCAACGGACGCAACCAGGAAAAACTATCGGTATGGATTTTTGCCGATAACGATAGTTCCACCAATCAACTATCGGTGCCGATTAATCGGTCTACCTCTATAAGCTACATTTAAACACATCATGACATCGCCACACTACATTATAGTACATTACACTACATTTTTGTAGAGAAGGGGTCTCAAACTCAATTTACCTGGGGGCTGCTCGAGGGAGGGTGTGGGTCTGGCTGGGCCGCATCACGTATTCAACAGAAGTTCTTATTTAAATCTTGTTGGCTCAATAGACATGTTTTAAGCTTGGCGACCCGGTTCTTTCTCTCATCTCGCTGGTATTTTGTATGCTCCTCAGCATGTTTAGTTGAGTAATGACATCTGATGTCATACTCCTTATACACCTCAACTTTCTCTGTGCACATGAGACACGTAGGGGTGCCCCTGTGCTCGATAACAAAATATTCTGTCTCCCACTTTCACTGAAATTGCCTGAGCTCGTCGCCAACCTCTCTCTTCACGCCACGTTTTGAGAGATACATGACTGGAACTGGGTGAAGACATATTTTCTGTTACTCCGGAACACGTTTCAACCAAGTGACTAACGTTGATACTTCACCAGGTACTTCGCTGTTGGCTAGCTTGACAACCGTTGACAACAAACGCCGCAGGAAGCTGTCACGAGACTAGCTACGGCAGTGTAAGAAATAAAAATAATCAGTCAAGCTGGCTATGCTTTATGAGGATACAAATCATAGTTGAATTATAGTTGTGTTTAGTGGAAGAGCACTGTGACAGCTTAGTCATGCAAAATGAGAAAAGGATACTGTTGTACAGCAGCACTGTATGACGGTGGTCAGAAAGCAACAAGAGTGCAGCAACAAAGTTAATATCAGTTTGATATCAGTTTGACTATTAAAGTTACTTCTCAACCTGTGACGGACAACAGCGGTGCATTGTTCTCTCTGACCATCAGCAGAGTTAAAGTCTGCCTAACAGCTGATGAATCAAAATGCTCTTAGAGACTGATATATGAATTCATGTATAAACCAGAAAATTCAGTCTGATGAGAGAAGCCTGTTTCCTGCTCAACTCGGACCCGTGTACACGTTTGTGCTCTTATGATTTTACTTAAATAAATACTTGTTAAACTTTTAAATCCTCTCCTTGCCTACTTAGTGGATTTTGAAACGCACAGTAGCCCGTAAGTGATAAAAAAAATAATAATAAAAGCGTGGCAAGTGCGGCACACACAAGGACTTAGCAGAAAGGTGCGTTTCAGATCAACGCGGGGGCCACACTGACACTAAACTTTGATGTCATGAAGGGAAGGCCACAAAATATCATCCCACGGGCCTCAATTGGCCCCCGGGCCGCGAGTTTAAGACCCATGATGTAGAGTTTAGGTCCGTGTAATGCTCATCTGTTCAATTCTCTAAGCACAAACGGACATTTGGAAAAATGACAAATGGGTTCAAATATCCAATATTTTTTGACAAATAAAAAATTTTGATCTTTAAACTGTTTTTCCAATTTTCTGTTTTTTATTCAGAGGATCAGAAATTAAAAAAATTACAAAATTGCATCTGAGCTCCAATTATTCATAATACTGCCATGGTATTCTCTCCCTCTTGTTTGTGGAACATGCAGCTCATTAACTGCATATGGACCAAAGAAACTAAAACTGATAAGAGTTTGGTTTCGAGTGGGGGGGCTAGGTGGAACGAGGAAGAGAATACCATGGCAGTATTGAATAATTGGAGCCCAGACGCAATTTTGTAATTTTCTCAATTTCTGATCCTCTGAATAAAAAACAGAAAATTGGAAAAACAGTTTAAAGATCCAAATTTTTGAATTTGTCAAGGTGGAAAAAAGTGGATATTTGAACCCATTTTTCTGTTTTTCCAAATATGCGTTTGTGCTTCAAAAAATTTACTGATAAGAGTTACACTGACCAGTTTATTAACATGCTTTTATTTCATCTAAAAAGTGAAATATCTTTGACGTTATGATTGCATGTATCATAGAGTCTTCTCACTCACAGTTGACAGTCGACATAAAACCCTAAAAAAAAGTCAGCAAAGAAGTTTGGTAGCCATCATAGAAAAAAAGCGGCAAAAAATGCTAGAAAAAGTGGCAAAAACATCACAGAAAGCGCCAAAATCTTCGAAAAAAATGTGACAAAAACTTTAAAAAAGTGAAAAAAAGTAGGTGGGCTGATTTGCATTTTTTGTGAACCCAAATTGATCTGCGGGCCGGATTTGGCCCCAACACGTACAGAAGGTCTGATCTAGCATCTACCCTGCACCAAAACCACTCGATAGGGGTCATGAAAAAGATCGAGGTGTGAATCAAAACACTCGCAAGGAAGTGATGTCATACCCCCCTGAGGAGACAGGAAGTGATGTCATACCTCGTGGATGACCCTCTGCGTGGCGGGGGTGTGGGGCGTGTACAGGATCTTCCCCAGCAGCAGGGGCTTCAGGGCCTGCCAGATCATCCTGGACATCGGGTTAGAGTCCATGTTCTGGACCAGACTGTTACAGTAGGGAGCTGACACAGAGACACACACACACACACACACACACACACACACACACACACACACACACACACACACACACACACACACACACACACACACACACACACACACACACACACAGAGAGAACACACACACACACACACAGACACACACACACACACACACACACACACACACACACACACACACACACACACACACACACACAGAGACACACAGAGAGACACACACACACACACACACACACACACAAATACACACACACACACAGACACACACACACACACACACACACACACACACACACATCAGATCAGTGTATTAACTCAGCATTTTAGGCAGAATGGGACTCTAGTATAAACAGGTCTGGACCAGAACATCTCTAGTATGGTATAAACAAGTCCGGACCAGAACCTCTCTAGTATGGTGTAAACAGGTCCGGACCAGAACATCTCTAGTATAAACAGGTCTGGACCAGAACATCTCTAGTATGGTATAAACAGGTCTGGACCAGAACCTCTCTAGTATGGTATAAACAGGTCTGGACCAGAACCTCTCTAGTATGGTATAAACAGGTCTGGACCAGAACCTCTCTAGTATGGTATAAACAGGTCCGGACCAGAACATCTCTAGTATAAACCGGTCTGGACCAGACTCTCTCTAGTATAAACAGGTCTGGACCAGAACATCTCTAGTATGGTATAAACAGGTCTGGACCAGAACCTCTCTAGTATGGTATAAACAGGTCCGGACCAGAACATTTCTAGTATAAATAGGTCTGGACCAGAACCTCTCTAGTATGGTATAAACAGGTCTGGACCAGACTCTCTCCAGTATAAACAGGTCTGGACCAGAACATCTCTAGTATAAACAGGTCTGGACCAGAACATCTCTAGTATAAATAGGTCTGGACCAGAACCTCTCTAGTATGGTATAAACAGGTCCGGACCAGAACATCTCTAGTTTAAACAGGTCTGGACCAGACTCTCTCCAGTATAAACAGGTCCGGACCAGAACATCTCTAGTATAAACAGGTCTGGACCAGAACCTCTCTGGTATGGTATAAACAGGTCTGGACCAGAACATCTCTAGTATAAACAGGTCTGGACCAGAACATCTCTAGTATAAATAGGTCTGGACCAGAACCTCTCTAGTATGGTATAAACAGGTCTGGACCAGAACCTCTCTAGTATAAACAGGTCTGGACCAGAACATCTCTAGTATAAATAGGTCTGGACCAGAACATCTCTAGTATAAACAGGTCTGGACCAGAACATCTCTAGTATAAATAGGTCTGGACCAGAACCTCTCTAGTATGGTATAAACAGGTCTGGACCAGACTCTCTCTAGTATAAACAGGTCTGGACCAGAACCTCTCTAGTATAAACAGGTCTGGACCAGAACATCTCTAGTATAAACAGGTCTGGACCAGAACATCTCTAGTAGAAACAGTAACTAGAGTGATTAAAGTAACTAGAGTAACTAGAGTAACCAGAGTAACTAAAGTAATTAGAGTAAGTAGAGTAACTAAAGTAACTAAACTAAAGTAACTAGAGTAATTAAAGTAACTACAGTAAATAGAGTAAGTTGAGTAACGAGAGTAACTAGAGTAACTAGAATAACTAAAGTAACCAGAGTAACCAGAGTAACCAGAGTAACTAAAGTAATTAGAGTAACTAAAGTAACTAAACTAAAGTAACTACAGTAATTAAAGTAACTACAGTAACTAGAGTAAGTTGAGTAACGAGAGTAACTAGAATAATTAAAGTAACTAGAGTAACTAAAGAAGAGTGGGAGGTTACTGCAGGTAAGTCTAGTATAAACGGGCCTGGACCAGAACCTAACGGGCCTGGACTTACTTGAGGAGTTGTCGTAGAGCGCGGCAGCCTCGTCCTCGGTGCTGTTGCCGTGGTTACCGAACAGGGCCTTGTAGTTGCTGTCCTCGTACCAGTTCAGGGACTTGATCTGCAGGCCCCCCCCCTCGGGGTGGCCACACACGATCCGGGACACGGCCTGGTACATGGTGCTGGGGGAGGAGGTGGCGTTCTGGGTCAGGAACACGATCTCGTTCCTCAGGTCCACCCAGCTGTTCATACCGGCCAGCTGTACACACAGTACACACAGTACATTAGATACTAGTACTACAGCTGTTCATACCGGCCAGCTGTACACACAGTACACACAGTACATTAGATACTAGTACTACAGCTGTTCATACCGGCCAGCTGTACACACAGTACACACAGTACATTAGATACTAGTACTACAGCTGTTCATACCGGCCAGCTGTACACACCTATAGACCTATAGACTGATACAGGACCTATAGACTGATACAAGACCTATAGACTGATACAAGACCTATAGACTGATACAGGACCTATAGACTACAACAGGACCAATAGACTGATACAGGACCTATAGACTAATACAGGACCTATATACTGATACAAGACCTATAGACTGATACTGATACAATACCTATAGACTGATACAGGACCTATAGATTGATACAGGACCTATAGATTGATACAGGACCTATAGACTGATACAGGACCTATAGACTAATACAGGACCTATAGACTGATACAGGACCTATAGACTGATACAGGACCTATAGATTGATACAGGACCTATAGACTGATACAGGACCTATAGACTGATACAGGACCTATAGACTGATACAATACCTATAGGCTGATACAGGACCTATAGACTGATACAGGACCTATAGACTGATACAAGACCTATAGACTGATACAAGACCTATAGACTGATACAAGACCTATAGACTGATACAAGACCTATAGACTGATACAAGGACCTATAGACTGATACAAGACCTATAGACTGATACAAGGACCTATAGACTGATACAAGAATACCTAAAATGATACAGGACCTATAGACTGATACAGGACCTATTTTCAAACCATAAAAACATCAAAATTCAAGGATCTTCAAGGATTTCAAGCACCTTTACGAACCTCGTGTACTATTACTGTTACATACTAGTACTACAGCTGTTCATACCGGCCAGCTGTACACACACACACACACACACACACACACACACACACACACACAACTATTTCTACCATTTATTGATTATATTTAGCTTAATATCGTTTAAGTCTCCATAGAAACCAGAGGAGTCAGCTGCTCCGTGTGTTTACAGAGTTTAATGTCCTCAACATGAACCCTTACTCACCACAAACAGCTGACACTCACTTCCTGTTTCTATCTGATGACACTTCCTGTTTCTGTCTGATGACATCAGCAGGTCAGGACATCATTTAGACAGAAAGGCATTCTGGGAAAGTCCAAACTTCCAAACACAACAACTTTCACAATAAAAGCTTCCAAACACAACAACTCTTTCACAATAAAAGCTCCCAAACACAACAACTCTTTCACAATAAAAGCTTAAAACATGTTCTATCAGCGGGCCGGTAATACTCCATTAAAGGCAGTTAATGAATACCGTTGGGTGGGAATCTGCAGAGTAACAAGAGTAACTACAGTAACTAGAGTAACTAGAGTAACTAGAGTAACCAGAGTAACTAGGAGTAACTAGAGAAGAGTGGGAAGTTACTGCAGGTCGACTCTGAGATTTGAGCAGAAGTGAAACTGACTCGACTAATCTGAGGGAAAGGTGTTCTCATTTCTTCAACCAAACTACACACAGCAGTCACGTTCTCACTTCAGCCCTGTGTGTGTGTGTGTCTGTGTGTGTGTCTGTCTGTGTGTGTGTGTGTGTGTGTGTGTGTGTGTGTGTGTGTGTGTCTGTGTGTGTGTCTGTGTGTGTGTGTGTGTGTGTGTGTGTCTGTGTGTGTGTGTGTGTGTGTGTGTGTGTGTGTCTGTCTGTGTGTGTCTGTGTGTGTGTGTGTGTGTGTGTGTGTGTGTGTGTGTGTGTGTGTGTGTGTGTGTGTGTGTGTGTGTGTGTGTGTGTGTGTGTGTGTGTGTGTGTGTGTGTGTGTGTGTGTGTGTGTGTGTGTGTGTGTGTGTGTGTGTGTGTGTCTCTGTGTGTGTGTGTGTGTGTGTGTGTGTGTGTGTGTGTGTGTGTCTCTGTGTGTGTGTGTGTGTGTGTGTGTGTGTGTGTGAGTGTGTGTGTGTGTGAGAGAGTGTGTGTGTGTGTGTCTCTGTGTGTGTGTGTCTGTGTGTGTGTGTGTGTGTGTGTGTGTGTGTGTGTGAGAGTGTGTGTGTGTGTGAGTGTGTGTGTGTGTGTGTGTGTGTGTGTGTGTGTCTGTGTGTGTGTGTGTGTCTGTGTGTGTGTGTGTGTGTCTGTGTGTGTGTGTGTGTGTGTCTGTGTCTGTGTGTGTGTGTGTGTGTGTGTGTGTGTGTGTGTGTGTGAGAGTGTGTGTCCTCAGGGTGAACAAATCAAACTGGGTTATGCTGACTGAACTTTACTCTCGGACAAACAGATCTTTATCAGAAACTGTTGACTGCACCATCTGGTTGTTTTAACACATGTAACACAGACCAACTGTCCCCAGTTAATACCCAGTGTGTCCCCAGTTAATACCCAGTGTGTCCCCAGTTAATACCCAGTGTGTCCCCAGTTAATACCCAGTGTGTCCCCAGTTAATACCCAGTGTGTCCCCAGTTAATACCAAGTGTGTCCCCAGTTAATACCCAGTGTGTCCCCAGTTAGTCCCCAGTTAATACCAAGTGTGTCCCCAGTTAGTACCCAGTGTGTCCCCAGTTAGTCCCCAGTTAATACCAAGTGTGTCCCCAGTTAGTCCCCAGTTAATACCCAGTGTGTCCCCAGTTAGTCCCCAGTTAATACCCAGTGTGTCCCCAGTTAATACCCAGTGTGTCCCCAGTTAGTCCCCAGTTAATACCCAGTGTGTCCCCAGTTAGTACCCAGTTAATACCCAGTGTGTCCCCAGTTAGTCCCCAGTTAATACCAAGTGTGTCCCCAGTTAATACCCAGTGTGTCCCCAGTTAATACCCAGTGTGTCCCCAGTTAGTCCCCAGTTAATACACAGTGTGTCCCCAGTTAATACCCAGTGTGTCCCCAGTTAGTCCCCAGTTAATACCCAGTGTGTCCCCAGTTAATACCCAGTGTGTCCCCAGTTAGTCCCCAGTTAATACACAGTGTGTCCCCAGTTAATACCCAGTGTGTCCCCAGTTAATACCCAGTGTGTCCCCAGTTAGTACCCAGTTAATACCCAGTGTGTCCCCAGTTAGTCCCCAGTTAATACCAAGTGTGTCCCCAGTTAATACCCAGTGTGTCCCAGTTAATACCCAGTGTGTCCCCAGTTAGTCCCCAGTTAATACCCAGTGTGTCCCCAGTTAATACCCAGTGTGTCCCCAGTTAGTCCCCAGTTAATACCCAGTGTGTCCCCAGTTAATACCCAGTGTGTCCCCAGTTAATACCCAGTGTGTCCCCAGTTAGTCCCCAGTTAATACACAGTGTGTCCCCAGTTAATACCCAGTGTGTCCCCAGTTAATACCCAGTGTGTCCCCAGTTAGTACCCAGTTAATACCCAGTGTGTCCCCAGTTAGTCCCCAGTTAATACCCAGTGTGTCCCCAGTTAATACAAAGTGTGTCCCCAGTTAATACCCAGTGTGTCCCCAGGTAATACCCAGTGTGTAAATTCAATTCAATTTTATTTATAGTATCAAATCATAACATAGGTTATCTCAAGACACTTTACAGATAGAGTAGGTCTAGACCACACTCTATAATTTACAAAGCCCCATCAATTCCAACAATTACAGTAATTCCCAGTGCGACAGTGGCGAGGAAAAACTCCCTCTAAGTTAATACCCA
>NC_041340.1:417267-429767 GCF_004354835.1 Perca flavescens | reverse complement strand
CAGAACAAATGAAGATAAAGAGTCAAAAGTGACTAAATAACCAGGAAAAAGCGTCAAAAACGGACAAAAATGTTGACAAAAACTGATAAAAATGTTGAAAAAAACTGACTAAAATGTTGAAAAAGCATAAATGAAAACTGTGACTGCATGGAGATAAATGTCTGATTGATGAACTAAACTTAGTGAAAGTGGGACAGTCTGCAGCTGAACAAACGGTTTTCCTGCAGAGTGACACGAACTCACACTCAGCGTGAAGACCGGCGACACGCTGACCCACATCTGCAGAGGTCGAAAAACCACATCACCAAACTCACCAGACTCCATGTAAATAATCAGGACTTTTATCATCGTAAAACACACTTCACTCAAAGTGGACAGAAACTAAATAAAACTACCAAAAGCCATCTTGGTTCATCTTTCCACTGTTCCAACAATCACCACTCTGGTTTGGTTGAAATAAACCCTTAATTCACCCATTTACATGTGGAGATATGCTGGCTCTATACACGCTAAAAGTCCTGATTATTTACATGGAGTCTGGTGGAGATATGCTGGCTCTATACACGCTAAAAGTCCTGATTATTTACATGGAGTCTGGTGGAGATATGCTGGCTCTATACACGCTAAAAGTCCTGATTATTTACGTGGAGTCTGGTGGAGATATGCTGGCTCTATACACGCTAAAAAGTCCTGATTATTTACATGGAGTCTGGTGGAGATATGCTGGCTCTATACACGCTAAAAGTCCTGATTATTTACATGGAGTCTGGTGGAGATATGCTGGCTCTATACACGCTAAAAGTCCTGATTATTTACATGGAGTCTGGTGGAGATATGCTGGCTCTATACACGTTAAAAGTCCTGATTATTTACATGGAGTCTGGTGGAGATATTTCTCTAAATCTGATGTCCTGATTATTTAATGGTGTCTTTGGAGATATTTCTATCAGGATAAAGTCCTGATTATTTACATGGAGTCCTGGTGGAGACTATGAGCAGGTTTCAGCAGGTAAAAAGTCCTGATTATTTACATGGAGTCTGGTGGAGATATGCTGGCTCTATACACGTTAAAAGTCCTGATTATTTACATGGAGTCTGGTGGAGATATGCTGGCTCTATACACACTAAAAGTCCTGATTATTTACATGGAGTCTGGTGGAGTTTCATAAATCTGATGTTTTATTATAAATAGTGTATTTGTTATTTTATCAGGATAAACTCTGATTTACACCCTACGTCCTGGTCCAACTCTGAGCAGGTTTCAGCAGGTAAACTCCTCCCGCCCCCACTCGCCTCAGCAGCACCTTCTCACGAACTAAACGCCCCCAAAAGACCAAAGCGATTAGAGGGAATAAAGAGCAAAGGGCCGGCAGGTTGGAGCAGGTAGAGAAAAGAAACGCCCCCCCCACAGAGACAACATTAGAAACACAAAGGAGGGAAATACTCTCTGTTCAACGGGCCGGAAGAACACACACACACACACACACACACATACACACACACACACACACACACACAGAGACACACACACACACACACACACACACACACACACACACACACACACACACACACACACACACACACACACACACACACACACACAGAGAGACACACACACACACACAGACACACATACACAGTCACACAGACACACACACACACACACACACACACACACACACACACAGAGACACACAAAAACACACACACACACACACACACACACACACACACACACACACACACACACAGAGAGACACACACACACACACACACACACACACACAGTCACACAGACACACACAGACACACACACACACACACACACACAGACACACACACACACACACACACACACACACACACACACACACACACAGAGACACACATGCAGAGTTTGGTTCTGGTTCTGGTTGTGTTTGGTTCTGAATGGTTCTGGTTGTGTTTCGTACCGATCCTGGTTGTGTTTGGTACTGGTTCTGGTTGTGTTTGGTTTTGGTTCTGAATGGTTCTGGTTGTGTTTGGTACCTGATCGGCTCTCCTGCAGGACCTTGAGAGCCTGAGCGAGTTCCTTGAAGCCTTCCAGGTTCTTATCGTTCTGACTGTAGAGAAGAATCTTCTTAGCATCCGAAAACATCCGAGAGATTCTGGAAAACCACAGAACCAAGTCAGTTAGTCCAATATGTTCATATGACCCGAAAACCACAGAACCAAGTCAGTTAGTCCAATATGTTTATATGACCCGAAAACCACAGAACCAAGTCAGTTAGTCCAATATGTTTATATGACCCGAAAACCACAGAACCAAGTCAGTTAGTCCAATATGTTTATATGACCAAAACCACAGAACCAAGTCAGTTAGTCCAATATGTTTATATGACCCGAAAACCACAGAACCAAGTCAGTTAGTCCAATATGTTTATATGACCCGAAAACCACAGAACCAAGTCAAGTCCAATATGTTTATATGACCAAAACCACAGAACCAAGTCAGTTAGTCCAATATGTTTATATGACCCGAAAACCACAGAACCAAGTCAGTTAGTCCAATATGTTTATATGACCCGAAAACCACAGAACCAAGTCAGTTAGTCCAATATGTTTATATGACCCGAAAACCACAGAACCAAGTCAGTTAGTCCAGTGTGTTCATATGACTAAAACCTGGACAGTCACAGAAAAACTCAACAAAAACCTAAAAAAAACAAACGGCAAAACGCCGAAAAATAGGTCAAAGTTTGATACTTCAAAAACAACACAAAAATTGGGGAAAAAAATCCTGAAAAAGTGACAAAAACATAAAGGAGTTTTCAAAATAAAAGTCTCTCGAATGGGACTCATGTGGAATTTTCAGAATAAAAGTCTCTGAACAGTGTCTCACATTAAATCCTAAATTTGAGATTTAAAAAAATTTACCAAAGTGACAAAATATGAACATTTTCTACAAGACCCTCGCAAAAAAAACCCACAAAAACCTCATGGACTTTCATAATAAAAGTCTCTGAAATTAATCTCACATGGAGTTTAAGAATAAAAGTCTCTGTAATGAGTCTCATGGAGTTTCAGAATAAAAGTCTCTGTAATGAGTCTCATGGAGTTTCAGAATAAAAGTCTAAAAAGCATGTCACATGAAGGTTTTCAGAATAAAAGTCTAAAAAGCGTCTCACATGGAGCCGTTGAAGTTCCCGACCACGCCGGGAGACTCGCCCGGCGTCGGGCTCCTGAAGCACGGGTTGTTGGCATTGCAGAGGATTCCCTGTAGCCATGGCAACGTGCCGGCCGACGGCATCGCCTTGTTGGGAAAATGACCTGCAGAAAATCATAACAGACGTTATAATCAGGACACGTTAGACTAAAACATCCTCCCGTACAAGTTATATCCTGGTAAACAACTACAGCTAATCCACCCATCAGACTCCATGTAAATAATCAGGACTTTTATCATCGTAAAACACACTTCATTCAAAGTGGACAGAAACTAAATTAAACTATCAAAAGCCGTCTTGGTTCATCTTTCCACTGTTCCAACAATCACCACTCTGGTTTGGTTGAAATAAACCCTTAATTCACCCATTTACATGTGGAGATATGCTGGCTCTATACACGCTAAAAGTCCTGATTATTTACATGGAGTCTGGTGGAGATATGTTGGCTCTATACACGCTAAAAGTCCTGATTATTTACATAGAGTCTTGTGGAGATATGCTGGCTCTATACACGCTAAAAGTCCTGATTATTTACATGGAGTCTGGTGGAGATATGTTGGCTCTATACACGCTAAAAGTCCTGATTATTTACATAGAGTCTTGTGGAGATATGCTGGCTCTATACATGCTAAAAGTCCTTATTATTTACATGGAGTCTGGTGGAGATATGTTGGCTCTATACACGCTAAAAGTCCTGATTATTTACATGGAGTCTGGTGGAGATATGCTGGCTCTATACACGCTAAAAGTCCTGATTATTTACATGGAGTCTGGTGGAGTTTGGCGATGGTGATTTCGGGGCTGTTTGATGTTAAACTAAAAGGATCTTACTCTTTAACTAAAAGGTCTATCTGTGTAGGGATCCATCCCATAATGTTGTCAGACACTTAGAATAATAATCTGAGTCTGTCAGCAGCAACAACAGAACTTTTAGTGACTCTAACTGCTGCTGAACATTAGTCCTGTAGGGTTACATTACAGCTCGGTTCTGGTTTAATACTGGACCAGTTTCACAGATTGTTGTTCACATCAGACACTCAGACACACAAACATGGAGACAGAGAGTCCAGGATAAGAAAAAACTAAAGAAAAAAGAAGTTGCTCTTTAAAGTGACAGAAATATGAATGGAGTCTGGTGCTCACCCGACTCCATTCATATTTCTGTCACTTTGACGTGCGTTTGTTTACAAAGCATGATATCAAATCAAAACACTGACACCCCTATTATATTGTTATTATGTAACAGGTGTATACCGTGGACACTTCCAACACACATTAAAGTGACAGAAATATGAATGGAGTCTGGTGTGCACACCAAACTCCATTCATATTTCTGTCATTTTAAAGTGTTCAAATAAAAATCATGACACTGCTATTATTTTATAATTATGTTACACTTGTATAGTGTAGACACTTCCAACAAGCCTCATTCAGGCACACAAACATGGAGAATAAGAGTCCAGGCTGGAGGAAATGACCCTTCATCATTTCGTGAACACGTGCAGTTTGTGAGATTTAATCTGAAACCGTTTATTTTGCTGCTGCGTTGGAACAACGGTCCATTGGTTCACCTGGAGACACTGCAGGTAGATAACCTGTGATTGGTTTATGATCCCCCCCAGCAGCGTTACGACCTTTACACCCCCCCTAGCAGAGAGGAGATATCAGGGAACATTTGGGGACCTTTCAGCCTGCCAACGGGCTGCTTTCTAATCACAGCTGCAGATTAGATAACACTCAGATTCACAGCTTTCCTTTAAGAGAAACATCACTAAAGACACGAGTCAGCAGTCCGTCTCCGCTGGGTTTTAATCACCACGTACAGCTTGGTTTTATATATCAGTCAAACAATCAGGCCACAAAAAACTCAAAGAAAATAGGGATACAATTACAAAAACATGGGAAAAAAGTGAGAAAAACCCCTCAAACAAGTGACAAAAAAACAGATATTAACATACAAAATATAAAAAAAAAAGTGACAAAAGACTGAAATGAAGCCTGTAAAGCTTCAAAACTACAGACTCCACTAAATTAGCGTTCAGAATGAAACTAATAAAAAGCCGATGAGATAACACTCAGATTCACAGCTTTCCTTTAAGAGAAACGTCACTAAAGACACGAGTCAGCAGTCCGTCTCCGCTGGGTTTTAATCTTTGCAATCTCAACCACGTACGGCTACTATAACAGACACGTTCATATAACAGACCATTATTTACTATAACAGACACGTTCATCAGACCATTATTTACTATAACAATGGTCTGTTATATGAACGTGTCTGTTATAGTAAATAATGGTCTGTTATATGAACGTGTCTGTTATAGTAAATAATGGTCTGTTATATGAACATGTCTGTTATAGTAAATAATGGTCTTATGAACGTGTCTGTTATAGTAAATAATGGTCTTATGAACGTGTCTGTTATAGTAAATAATGGTCTTATGAACGTGTCTGTTATAGTAAATAATGGTCTGTTATATGAACGTGTCTGTTATAGTAAATAATGGTCTGATGAACGTGTCTGTTATAGTAAATAATGGTATAACAGACCATTATTTACTATAACAGACACGTTCATCAGACCATTATTTAATATAACAGACACGTTCTATAACAGACCATTATTTACTATAACATAACGTGTTTGTTATAGTAAATAATGGTCTTATGAATGTGTCTGTTATAGTAAATAATGGTCTGTTATATGAACGTGTCTGTTATAGTAAATAATGGTCTGATGAACGTGTCTGTTATATTAAATAATGGTCTGTTATACCATTATTTACTATAACAGATACGTTCATATAACAGACCAAATAATCAGGACTTTTAGCGTGTATAGAGCCAGCATATCTCCACCAGACTCCATGTAAATAATCAGGACTTTTAGCGTGTATAGAGCCAGCATATCTCCACATGTAAATGGGTGAATTAAGGGTTTATTTCAACCAAACCAGAGTGGTGATTGTTGGAACAGTGCAAAGATGAGCCAAGACGGCTTTTGATAGTTTTATTTAGTTTCTGTCCACTTTGAATGAAGTGTGTTTTACGATGATAAAAGTCTTGATTATTTACATGGAGTCTGGTGTAGTTTGGTGATGGTGATTTTGGGGCTGTTTCATGTTAAACTAAAAGGATCTTACTCTTTAACTAAAAAGGTCTATCTCTGTAGGGATCCATCCCATAATGTTGTCACACAGCAGCAACAACAGAACTTTTAGTGAGTAAAAATCAAAAGTTTCCTTTTAAATCTTAACAGATATTAGCTGGCTCAACACATGAACTATGAATCAGATATCTCAGAGAGGGATGACTCAGGGAGGTTTAAATGTGACCATGGAGGGTAAAAGTGAGTGCTGGATCCTGAGTTGAACTGTTCTCCGAGTGGCGAGTTACAACATGTCTGAACAACAGCTCGCTGCTGAATCACTGCTCAGATATTCTGCTTTCACAGAAACAGGAAGAGTAAATAACAGCGCCTGGAGATCCTCATTCAGAACAAAGCTATCGTCATTAAAAGGTCCCATGACATGGTGCTCTTTGGATGCTTTTATATAACCTTAGTGGTCCCCTAATACTGTATCTGAAGTCTCTTTTATATAGACCTTAGTGGTCCCCTAATACTGTATCTGAAGTCTCTTTTATATAGACCTTAGTGGTCCCCCTAATACTGTATCTGAAGTCTCTTTTATATAGACCTTAGTGGTCCCCTAATACTGTATCTGAAGTCTCTTTTATATAGACCTTAGTGGTCCCCTAATACTGTATCTGAAGTCTCTTTTATATAGACCTTAGTGGTCCCTAATACTGTATCTGAAGTCTCTT
Organism: Perca flavescens; assembly: GCF_004354835.1. Classification (NCBI taxonomy): domain Eukaryota; kingdom Metazoa; phylum Chordata; class Actinopteri; order Perciformes; family Percidae; genus Perca; species Perca flavescens. The sequence goes on along the minus strand of NC_041340.1, from coordinate 422,733 downwards.
TTATATAGACCTTAGTGGTCCCCTAATACTGTATCTGAAGTCTCTTTATATAGACCTTAGTGGTCCACTAATACTGTATCTGAAGTCTCTTTTATATAGACCTTAGTGGTCCACTAATACTGTATCTGAAGTCTCTTTTATATAGACCTTAGTGGTCCCCTAATACTGTATCTGAAGTCTCTTTTATATAGACCTTAGTGGTCCCCTAATACTGTATCTGAAGTCTCTTTTATATAGACCTTAGTGGTCCCCTAATACTGTATCTGAAGTCTCTTTTATATAGACCTTAGTGGTCCCCTAATACTGTATCTGAAGTCTCTTTTATATAGACCTTAGTGGTCCCCTAATACTGTATCTGAAGTGTCACCATTTCTAGCCACTGGGAGAACGCATATTAATGTTAAAAAACCTCATAAAAGTCACATTTTCATGCCATGGGACCTTTAACTACATCAAGATCACACACACACACACACACACCTTGAAATAAGATCTAATCTTGATCTTGTATCTGGTAAGCAGCTTTAAATGAGATGTTAAAGAGCCATGGTGTCCCTGAACAGCTCTCGTTACGTTCAAGGGTTGTCAGATATTCTGACTGAAACTACACAGATCTAGTGGGTAAGATTGGGCTGTTTTTGGCAGTGTATCAGAGGTGGAAGAAAAACTTTAGTTCATCATAATAAAACCATAATATTAACCATATCACCGTGCTGCACAGCCTGCTACTTCACGTATTCTTTAATATACTTTTAACACTTAAAACTCCCACTTTTTCAGTCCTGATGCTGATACCGATGCCTGGGCTTTGTGTCTGTCGATACCTGATATGGTGGATTAGTAACAACCTTCCTCCACCATGAGGAAGAGACTACAGGCACCAGAGCAGGGCTCCAGACTGAAACCAAATGGTCGCATTTTGCACGTTAAACGTTGAAATTTCGGTACCTGAGAGCGCGTAAGCGCAAGCTTATCTGTCCTCTCTGAAAATTGATAGAGAGCAGAGCTCTGACACAAACACATGCAGACGATGCAAACTAGGTGGGTTCTGCAGTGTTGTTGAAGTCACAGGGAGTCGTGGGGATGCTGATGAAGTGGTTTCACGTGTGGTTACAGTTTCTCATAACTTCAAGCAGACAGCGTTTGCTGCGATGTGATATTAATGGCGAGCGGAAAGCGATCGCGGTGCTGTTGACGTTACACTTCGTCAGAGACGAGCAGGCACAGCAGTGGTTTCTCTGCCCTGGGGACTGACTGACAGGCTGAGGTTCTAAGGCAAGGCAACTTTATTTCTACAGCAGATTTCAGCAAGAAGGTAATTCAAAGAGCTTTACATGAAACATCAGAGAGCAATTATAAACGTTCATGATGAAAATAAAACGGGCTAAAAAATAATATACAAATACAATACACAATATTGTATGTATATATATTTATTAATATATATTAATATATATATATTTATTTATATATATATATATATTTATTTATTTATTAATATATATTTATTAATATATATATATATATATATATATATATATTAATAAATATATATAAATAAAAATATATATATATATATATACATACATACATATATATGTGTGTGTGTGTGTGTGTATATATATATATATATATATATATATTTTTTAATATTAGTGTCATGACAGCGATGTCAGTTTATCTTCTATGTTGCATCTTCAAAAAAGTGACACTGAATTTGAAACTGCACATTGTAATTTCTGCATTTATTATCAAAGTATTTATTAGTAATACAGTGGAAATTTGTAGAAATGTGAATATTTGGTTAGCATGTTGATTTACGGTGTGTGGCCCTAAAATTTTCTGGTTGCGCCCCCTAAATGTTTCAGTTGGGGGCCACTGGGCTCCTAGGGAAAAAAAGTTAGTCTGGAGCCCTGCAGAGACTTCCCCCACTAACACTAAATAACATGGATGTAATCAGGGGTCAGAGTTAGCACCATCTACCAGCCAAATGCTGGTAAAATATGCAAGTGGCTGGTAGACTTGCTTCACTCACCAGCCCAAAAAAAAGCAATGGTAATCTATTGAGTGGCTGGTAAAATGGGACCATCCACTAGCCATTCGGCTGGTGGACCAAAAAGTTAATTTTGAACCCTGGATGTAATGTATTGTATTCTTATTTATTAGTTATTTACCCACGTGCTGCTGACCGATGATGTAAGATGGGCTGTGATCCAGCTATTTTATCAATATCGGTGCACCCTTAAAACTACATGTACAGCAGATGGTTGGTGAGGTTTTACTGTGGTCTGAGCCTAATGCTCTATGTGGCTGCCTTGAGTGCAAGACTAATTCCCCTTGGGGCAATAAAGGTCTCATTCATTCATTCATTCATTCATTCATTCATTGCTTCACTGCGGCTCAGTTGGAAACTGAGACTAGTCATTGTTTAAATTCCCAGTTACCTTAACTGTATATACACACACACATGTATTTTAACATAATGTTTTAAATACATGTCAGAAAAAGTGATAAAACGCTTGGAATATGTGACAAAAACCATCTTAAAAACCAACAAAAAGATCTCTGATCACGGCCCTATACAGCCCTGTTTCCAGTCTTTATGCTAAGCTAAGCTAGCGAGTTATGTAACTGTGTGACCTCATTGATCCTGAACGCAGCTCTGTGACCTTGAACACATTGATAAACAGCCATAAACTCAGATAATAACCATTAATACCCAAAGATAATCAGCTATTAAGAGCTGACGTTCTTAAAGAGACAGTACGCTCCCTTTAGAGAGCAGTTTTAAAGAGACAGTACACTCCCGTTAGAGAGCAGTCTTAAAGAGACAGTACGCTCCCGTTAACTCTCAGAGATCAGTTTTAAAGAGACAGTACGCTCCCGTTAACCCTCTGAGATCAGTTTTAAAGAGACAGTACGCTCCTGTTAACTCTCAGAGAGCAGTCTTAAAGAGACAGTACACTCCCGTTAACTCTCAGAGATCAGTTTTAAAGAGACAGTACGCTCCCGTTAGAGAGCAGTCTTAAAGAGACAGTACGCTCCCGTTAACTCTCAGAGATCAGTTTTAAAAGAGACAGTACACTTCTGTTAACCCTCAGAGATCAGTTTTAAAGAGACAGTACGCTCCCGTTAACTCTCAGAGATCAGTTTTAAAGAGACAGTACACTCCTGTTAACTCTCAGAGAGCAGTCTTAAAGAGACAGTACACTCCCGTTAACTCTCAGAGATCAGTTTTAAAGAGACAGTACGCTCCCGTTAACTCTCAGAGATCAGTTTTAAAGAGACAGTACACTCCCGTTAACTCTCAGAGATCAGTTTTAAAGAGACAGTACGCTCCCGTTAGAGAGCAGTCTTAAAGAGACAGTACGCTCCCGTTAACTCTCAGAGATCAGTTTTAAAGAGACAGTACACTTCTGTTAACCCTCAGAGATCAGTTTTAAAGAGACAGTACGCTCCCGTTAACTCTCAGAGAGCAGTCTTAAAGAGACAGTACGCTCCCGTTAACTCTCAGAGATCAGTCTTAAAAGAGACAGTACGCTCCGGTTAACTCTCAGAGCAGTTTTAAAGAGACAGTACGCTCCGGTTAACTCTCAGAGCAGACTTAAAGAGACAGTATGCTCCTGTTAACTCTCAGAGAGCAGTCTTAAAGAGACAGTATGCTCCCGTTAACTCTCAGAGAGCAGTTTTAAAGAGACAGTACGCTCAGGTTAACTCTCAGAGAGCAGTCTTAAAGAGACAGTACGCTCCCGTTAACTCTCAGAGATCAGTTTTAAAGAGACAGTACGCTCCGGTTAACTCTCAGAGCAGACTTAAAGAGACAGTATGCTCCTGTTAACTCTCAGAGAGCAGTTTTAAAGAGACAGTACGCTCCCGTTAACCCTCAGAGATCAGTCTTAAAGAGACAGTACGCTCCCGTTAACTCTCAGAGAGCAGACATGATGCCGTTAAATCCATCGTTAAGAAAAAGTTTTTAAACTCACATTCGTGCTGTTCGTACGGAGGGTAGTTGAGGCGCACGGCGATGAGGATGAAGAAGATGAGGAGCGGCCAGACGATCTCTACCAGGAGCTGAAGCTGAGAGACAGGAAGTGACATCACAAAACATCAGTAACAGAGATGCAATGTTCACATTTAACAAGCTGACATCACACAAGGTTGATGTTTGTAACATAAACAATGACTCAAACTGACTAATAGATTATCTAAACAGAGAAAACATAACATATTTAACTGTCCTGTTGTCCTTGGTGTCAAATTGGACCTTAATCAAAAGGTCTATATTTAAAATATAAATGGTATTCTTTATCAACCAAAATACAGAGAAAATACCACGGATGGTTCCAGGTTCACTTGTACATTTAATGATCACTACTTTCATTACATTTTGAGATGTTTTATTCTATTTTATAGCATTTGAAAGACAATGTAAACGGTTTATAAACCGTATTCTGACTCAACTTTGACATCAACATACATTCCTCTAATATGAGTCAAAATCATTCATAATTTCAGCTTTTATGACTCAAAAATTCAGGTTTAGTGACCATGAATTCTGAAGAATAAGTGTTACACTACAGTGGTAATAAGTTGGAGTCTGTGGCATGTTTACAGTACTGGTGGTAGCGGGACAAAAGGGACAACAAGTCAGAATTTCTTTTTAAAATTTGTTTTTCAAAAAACTCAGAAAAACAATGTTAAAAAAGGGAGACAAAAAGTCAGAAAAAGGGTGAAAACAGCGTCACAAAAGTGTTAATTTCTATCTAAGAATGAGTGTAAAGCTGTAATAAGAGGAACTGACCAAGGGGGGTTATCTTTCAGAACTGGAACCTCCTATGGCTCCATTCTGATGCTACCTAGCCATCACCTCCTGTTAGCATCCCATTGACTCCCATTCATTTTGACGTCACTTTGACAGAGAATAACTTTACATCTGAAGCGTTTAAAGACTCTATTTGTCCGTTGTTTATTTCTAAAGAAACACGACAATGTATAAAAGGCTCCATTACCTTGTAGCTCACGTTATGGCTCCGTAGCAGACGCTTTTATAACAATAGGGTAACGATTGGGTCATAACCACGAGACTTACTGTCACACAGTAGAGGAATTACCGTATAGTACAGGAGAAGCTCACAGGCAGTTTGGACTTCCATTATCTGTTTAGGTTTAATTACTAATGTTAACTAGCATGTTAGTGATCAGTAATTACTAATGTTAACTAGCATGTTAGTGATCAGTAATTACTAATATTAACTAGCATGTTAGTGATCAGTAATGGCTAATGTTAACTAGCATGTTAGTGATCAGTAATTACTAATGTTAACTAGCATGTTAGTGATCAGTAATGGCTAATGTTAACTAGCATGTTAGTGATCAGTAATTACTAATGTTAACTAGCATGTTAGTGATCAGTAATTACTAATGTTAACTAGCATGTTAGTGATCAGTAATTACTAATGTTAACTA